>NC_083761.1:62326009-62583509 GCF_963514075.1 Conger conger | reverse complement strand
CCAGGGGCTCCCTGTCCCTGAAGGTGCTGGCAGAGCTGCCCATCATCGTGGTGCTCATGTACCAGGTGAGTGAGTGACTCACCAGGAGTCTGAACTGAGCAGTTCTCAACCCAGGTCAGCTTTTAATAGTGTTAACCCAAGTGTGGTGGGGAAATATACCCGGCTTTCTTTGCTAATGTTCCTTAACCTCGTTTAATGCCTCTAACAACACTTTCCTTTTAATCGCAATGTGCATTTCAAGTAAATATAAAAAAACAAAACCAAAATGTTCAGGTGTGTGTTCAACGTTTACAGTATATGCAGACATTTTTGTCCAAATTGAAAATATAAATTCAACCGCCCATTTTTCCGTTTAGTGAAGCGTTCACCGGCATTTTCCTTGATACTATATTTGTATTCCAATGCTGAACCATGTAATTGATGAATGACATTTTGGCTCCTCCTGTCCAGCAGTGCTCTTTCTGTGTATTAGAAATTAGGCTATGGTGTGATGGGTAAAATGGATATGTTGTGCCCTGTTTTGACCTGACTGTTGTGTGTTCCTGCCTAGCTCTACAAGCTCAACATTCACAACGTGGTGTCGGAGTTCGTGCCCCTCATCATGAACACCATTATGCTACAGGTGTCCTCTCAGGCCCGGTCAGTGTCCCAGCCCAACCTCCTCTCTGCCACCTGTAACACACCACCTGAGCAATTTATCCATTTTATTCCACAGCTTATCCATTTCAGCATGTTTTTCCTCTAGTGTATTCAGGAACTGATACCTATTATTTAGTGTAAGACATCAAGACATTTTGTCCATTTCAACCAGCGAGCCAATATTTCAAACACTAACTGCCTTCAGTGATGTTAAGGGATCATTTCTTTCAGCCAACAGTAGGGGGAGCTGGAGTGCAATAAATGGCAGAAGTGGAAAATCAGTTAGAACATTGGATTTTGTCATTGTAAGCATTGTGCATTGTAATCAGCAATGATTACATATTGGTATATTGGTGAAATACCCATTAATTGTTGTCCTTGACTTATTTAAATTCATGCAATCGAGTATAAACAAAAGTGGATAGGGGGAGTGTAAGGTATGTAAAGGAAGCGTATTTTTATTTTCAGGGTATCTGATCGACACACAAATGTTATTATACCAAGGTGTTTAATGCTGGTAGAGCCTCATTGCTGTGTGCATAGGGAAGGTCCACAGCTGCTTTATGATATTGTTCCATTAGAAATTACTGCATGTCTGAAAAGCTATGGTGTGCCTTGTTTAACAAATGCATCTTCATTTTTTAATTTTAATTTTTGTTAAAAAAATAAAAATAATAATAATTTCCATATTAGCTGCCATTAAATCGGTTCATAATTTTTTTTTTTCAAGCCTTAAAGTCGTAAAGTAACAAATTTACTAATTAACTTGAATGTTCTTTTTCATTTTAGGCAGCATAAGCTGTACAACAAGGAGCTGTATGCGGATTTCATTGCGGCTCAAATCAAAACCCTGTCCTTTCTGGCCTACATCATCCGGATCTATCAGGTACTGCCCTGTGATGCCCTTCTGCGTGCAGACGGTCATGCTGACCCGGTGTGCCCGCTCTGACTCCCTGCGTGCGTTTGTGTGCTTTGTCTCAGGACCTGGTGGGGAAGTACTCCCAGCAGATGGTGAAGGGGATGCTTCAGTTACTGTCCAACTGCCCCTCGGAGACCGCACACCTGCGCAAGGAGCTGCTGATCGCAGCCAAGCACATCCTGACCACCGACCTGCGCAGTCGTACGTCTGCACGCGTGTCCCCTGCGGTCACACCCACAACCCCTGCGGTCACTCGCATCCACACAGGTCCCCTGCGGTCACTCACATCCACACAGGTCCCCTGTGGTCACTCACATCCACACACAAGCCCTGCGGTCACTCACATCCACACAGGTCCCCTGTGGTCACTCACATCCACACACGAGCCCTGCGGTCACTCACATCCACACATGAGCCCTGCGGTCACTCACATCCACACATGAGCCCTGTGGTCACTCACATCCACACATGAGCCCTGTGGTCACTCACATCCACACATGAGCCCTGTGGTCACTCACATCCACACAGGTCCCCTGCGGTCACTCCTGTCACATGCGGTCACACACGTCCCTTACGGTCACACGAAGCACATGTCCTGACCACTGCCCCACAAAACACACTCTACATGCGCTCCTGCCATCTGAAAGAGCCAAACAGTAGTGAGTCTGTCCAAGCACGGATAGGGAGGCAGCAAATGTTTTTCTGCATTTCGACAATCTGTCTGTGTTTACCCAGTTTACATCTCCTTCCTAAGCCCTCTAGGATATCAAAACACAATCCAATTCCCTAATAAACCCCTCAACGCAAATGCTTCCCACAGCTGCCTAACTGCAACATAACAGCCATCCAGTGCTAATAGGGGAACATGGTCCAGGTGTAATTGGCCTGTGGAGAAATTGAAATGCACGTCTAGGACCACACTCCCCCAGCTCTGTCCCCCAGTGCAGGGCGTTTCGCTGTTGGAGAGGCTTCCTGTGCGCTGGTCTGGGAATTAATTTCCATCATGTTTGCTTTCGATGGTGATGATGTAACTAACGATAACCGTTTGTTTTGCAGAATTCATTCCCTGCATGGATAAACTGTTTGACGAGTCCATACTAATCGGCTCGGGGTACACGGCCCGGGAGACTCTCAGGTAAATGGCTTTAATTATCTCTTTGAGTCTGCTATAAGGTTCATTTGGGCGAGCAGGCGATTGGACCTGCAACAGATTTCTGGAAAGCTTTTCTACCCCTTTTCTTTAAACCGGCCGTGATTGTTTTTGACACGGTAGACTTGACCATTGAGGCTTTAGCCCTTCATTGACTGCGGAGAGTGTAGCTTCATCATAGCCTGTAGCGATAGCCCTAGAGGAGTGTGTGTGTGAGATGGTTATGCAGATACTTAGTGGCCCATATGCTGGGGTGGGGTGTGTGCCTCCCAGGTGCTTGGGGGCTCAGTTTGATGTCAGCGCGGAGAAATTGGAAGTCAATGGACCGTGCCCGCTCTGGCTGACTCGCGAGAGACAGGTGCAGAGCGCGAGCTGTCAGGCGGTCATTACCATTCCTGGCCACCAGGGGCCCCCAGTCCTGGCGCTGACAGGGAAGCTCTCTGGGCCGGGCCCTGCATCCGCGGCCCTGCCAGCCTGACTGCTCTCATCCTGGCCACAGTCATCATCCTTTATTTCTCCTTCCCGCTCTAATTGGATCAGCTCCTCCAAATCACATCACATTACCCTGATTGACAGACCTTGTTGAGACGTGTTTTTTTTTTTTTTTTTTTTTTTTGGCGCAGCTGAAGGATATGATGGCGCAGAGGGGGGTCAGCTGTCTGCGGTTACTCACTCATGTAGAGGGGAAGAGGAAATGAGCACTTCCTTTGAGCTCCGGCTCCTCGATTAGCAGGTGCTGCTTTCTCTGGAGAGCAGGAGGAGGAGCGGCTCGGCGTGTATGCGCGGCGTGTTGGCCCCTGTCACCGCGTAACGCTGCCTCTCTCTGCCCTGCAGACCCCTGGCCTACAGCACGCTGGCGGACCTGGTGCACCACGTCCGGCAGAACCTGCCCCTCACCGACCTCTCGCTCGCCGTGCAGCTCTTCGCCAAGAACATTGACGACGAGTCGCTGCCCAGCAGCATCCAGACCATGTCCTGCAAGCTGCTGCTCAACCTGGTGGACTGCATCCGCTCCAAGAGCGAGCAGGAGAACGGCAACGGGAGGGACATCCTCATGAGGATGCTGGAGGTGCGGCAGGAGGAGGAGGACGGCCTGTGTCGTCTGTCATTTCACACCACCTGGGGGAGGAGTTAAAGGAAAACGCCAACATTTTGGGAAATGTACCTTTTTGACCCTGACTTAACCAGACTTGGACAAGATATTCGATTTCATTTTCATTTGTGCATTTCCATGTTAGCAAAATGTGTCAGCTTAGCATAAGGACTTGAAGCCTATTGGAGTCAGTACCCTCTTTCAAGTGAAGAAATACCCCTTACAGCAACTCTGAAGCTGTCTTATTTATACATGATACCTTGTGTAAATAAGACCGCTTCAAAGTGTATTTCTTCACTTTGAAGGAAGTGGGCTACTGATTCCGATAGATTAGCATATAGACTGGAAGCCTAACATGTTTTGCTAATGTGGAAATTGAGCCAGTGCATGCACAAAAATGAAAATGAAAACAAACATCTCATCAAGTCGGGAGACCGGTATGACAAGATGTTGAGTTTTCCTTTAACTAGCTCCAGGGGCAAGGGTTAACTGGGGTTGGAGTTAACCAGGGAGAGGAATTAACCGGCGGGAGGAGTTAACATGGGGAACAAGTTGACCTGGGGGAGGCATTTTGCAGGCACCCTGTCTCTGAGCTGAACAGAAGGCGCCTTGTTCTCGCAGGTGTTCGTGCTGAAGTTCCACACCATTGCCCGCTACCAGCTGGTCACCATTTTCAAGAAGTGCAAGCCGCAGTCGGAAATGGGCGTGGTGGACGCCGGAGCCTTGCCAGGGGTGCCCGCAACCCCCACTTCTGCCACTCCTGCCCTGCCCCCACCCGCTCCCCCCACCCCGGTCACACCCGCCCCACCCTCTACCGCCTCCTTCGACAGGCAGGGGGAGAAGGAGGACAAGCAGACGTTCCAGGTGTCGGACTGCCGCAGTCTGGTGAAGACTCTGGTGTGCGGGGTGAAGACCATCACCTGGGGCATCACGTCCTGCAAGGCGCCGGGAGGTGAGGGGGTGGGGGCCATCCTGGAGCCGGGGGGCACGCTTATACAGCCTCCTGTAGGCCTCCTGTTTGCTGGAGCGTGAGCTAACACTTGTGTGTCTGTTTTACAGAGGCTCAGTTCATTCCCAATAAGCAGCTGCAGCCCAAAGAGACTCAGATCTACATCAAGCTGGTGAAGTATGCTATGCAGGCCCTGGATATCTACCAGGTAGGACTACCTCCTCATAGGTGAACCTGCACAAAGTACTTCAAAAGTACACGGGTGAACAAAGTACTTCTGCAGCTGAGGCTCGTGCTGTCAAATACCGTGTGTCTCACTTGGGTGCCGCCTTTATATTTAAATGATTAAAGGATCTAAATATTCAATGCAACCCATTCGACTAGTTCTCAAGTTTGTGTAAAGTAACTTCTTCAAACCGCATAAAAGATCAGTGCGGAATTTCCGAAAGAAACTTCCCGGCGTTTCTGAACGTGCTGGAACGGTAGAGGTGAAGGCGGGGGAAGAGCGGTGACTGTGCGCTGTGTGACAGAGCCTCCCTCGCGGCAGGTACAGATTGCAGGCAACGGGCAGACCTACATCCGCGTGGCCAACTGTCAGACGGTGCGCATGAAGGAGGAGAAGGAGGTGCTGGAGCACTTCGCTGGAGTCTTCACCATGATGAACCCCCTCACCTTCAAGGAGATCTTCCAGACCACCGTGCCCTACATGGTGGAGAGGATCTCCAAAAACTACGCCTTGCAGGTAGGCCTCCCCTCAGCCCCGCTCGGACGTATCCTCCTGGAACAGGGCAGTGTTGGTAAACGAATGCTATCCCTCTGCCCCCTCTCTAGATTGTGGCCAACTCGTTCCTGGCTAACCTGTCCACGTCCGCGCTGTTTGCCACCATCCTGGTGGAATATCTGCTTGAGAGGCTTCCGGAGATGGGCTCCAACGTGGAGCTTTCTAACCTCTACCTCAAACTCTTCAAGCTGGTGTTTGGCTCCGTGTCCCTCTTCGCTGCCGAGAACGAGCAGATGCTGAAGGTGAGTGCTCGGTCCTCGTTCACACCCTGCGCAGGGCCCCCTGGCTTCGGCTGAGTCGCTGTAAGTCCTCTAACCCGCGCGCCTCTCATCCTCGGAGGGGGAGTACACTGAGCATTAGCAGTGTTGTCCAATACAAAGAGCTATTTGTTTCTGGAACCACTTTCACTGCTTGATTAATTCTGTCGTACTCCCACTACTGGACTTAATCCCACTTAATGGTTCCTTCTCAAAATGAGCGTTTGAGCGTTTGCGCCTGCTTCACGGTTTCGCGGGGCGTCTGACGGGGCTGTAGGGTCATCAGACGTGAGAGCTGGGCGTTGAGGTGAGTGCTCCTGCTCTTCTGAGGGCAATGCGCCTGTTTGACCCTGGGGGGCCTGGGGGGGGGGGGGGGGTCACGCTCAGAGCTCTGACAGCGGCTGATTGTGGCGCTGAGCGCCCCAGTGGTATCAGCAGCGCTGAATTCATTTTAATACATTCTGTCAAGCCCGGGGGATGAGGAATGGCACTCAGGTCGCGGATTGATGGCTGAGACCTCGCTGAAGGTCACTCTAGAATAGTATTTGTTAAAAAAAAAGGAGAAAAAAAAGAAAAAAGGGGCTTTTCTTTTTTTTCTCCAGTTACTGCATCTCGGACTCAAGGTTGCGAGCATTTAATGATGTGTAACTCCAATTTAAATGTGTTGATTTGTTCTCTCGCTTATCCGTGGCTCAACAGCAGCCTCCTGTCGCCCCCGAATGGACGCAGAGGCCTTGGGAACAGAGTTTAATTGCGCGATGAAACGGTCGCTTTATTAGCCCGGAGATGGAGCACAAGCAGGCCTCTGAGCCGCCTGGCTCAGATGAAACGTTCTGTCAGGCCCGGGCCCCGTCAGTCCAGCAGCACAAAGGATGACAACCTGGGCCTTCTGTTTTATTGAGCGTCCCGCGTGCTGGGTTAATCTGCTGTAAACGGGAAGGGGACGGCTAGAGCCGTTTAGAGACGGGTAGGCACACGCACGATAGGCTGTCGTGCGTTATTTCGCGTGGAATCGGACACATTCGCTTCGGCTGGCTGTCAAGTTAAAAACTGTCACGGAAGCAAACTTAGCTGCTCTGTAATTACTGTGTGCGCAAGGCCATTATTAGATGGATCTGATCTCCTGCCATTACATTTTCTTAATGCACTTCACTGCCTTGGCTGTCATCCCGCACTTGTTTTTCCGTTGAGTCTCCGGGAGAGCCAAACTCGTTTTTATTAACCAACTTGAAGGCAGATACTCCCCCTTTTCTGTTATGATGAAGGACTTGAAATGCTTAGCAGATGACCTTTGACTGTCGGCGAGACGGGCTTATTCAGCAGAATGGATCAGCCTCGTCTTCCGGCTCCTGCCCTTGTCAGATTTGTCAAGTCGAGCCGAGCCTTGTCACACAGATTTGTTGTTTTTCACATTGACTCCCCAAGTTTTACGATGAAAGATGCCGATCGGCTTACTTGAAAATGAGCAACATTGCACTGAAGTTTTTCCCCTCTGCCCCCACAGCCCCACCTCCACAAGATTGTCAACAGCTCCATGGAGCTGGCCCAGTCCGCCAAGGAGCCCTATAACTACTTCCTCCTGCTGAGGGCGCTCTTCCGCTCCATCGGAGGGGGGAGCCATGACCTGCTGTACCAGGAGTTCCTGCCACTGCTGCCCAACCTGCTGCAAGGTACACCGATTACCGTTAGCTGTGGAGTCGAAGAACTGTGGCTTTATTTTACAGGCCTTCAATTACCTAGCATTTACCAGTTAAATACTGGCTACTTGTGAAATTATTAGGTAGCTCAGGGGGAAGTACTATGAAACAGACTTGTTCAGTACTATAAAAATATGTAAATTTGCCACCTGTTTCATGCTTCTGAAATCTAAACTAGTTACCAAATAATTACACAACTAGCTAGTATTTTCCCAGTAAATACAAGGTAATGAACGCCCTGTGAAATCAAGGCTTACTGCTTTTTCCCAGTAAATACGCAGTAATGAAGGGCCTGAAAAGCGAAGCATTACCGTACTGTGTCCCTCAGCCCAGTGCTGTCAGAGCGCTTGGCCTGAAGCTGGAGTGTGTTCTTCCTCCGCAGGGCTGAACATGCTGCAGAGCGGCCTACACAAGCAGCACATGAAGGACCTGTTCGTGGAGCTGTGCCTGACGGTGCCGGTGCGCCTCAGCTCCCTCCTGCCCTACCTGCCCATGCTGATGGACCCGCTGGTGTCCGCCCTCAACGGCTCGCAGACGCTGGTGAGCCAGGGCCTGCGCACGCTGGAGCTGTGCGTGGACAACCTGCAGCCCGACTTCCTGTACGACCACATCCAGCCTGTCCGCGCCGAGCTCATGCAGGTACGGCTCCCTCGCCCGCACGCCCGCCCGCGGCCTCCGGAAACTTCCGCCGACCGGTAACGGCACTCTGCTCTGCCCCCGGACAGGCTCTGTGGCGCACGCTGCGAAACCCGGCCGAGACCATCTCCCACGTGGCCTACCGCGTGCTGGGCAAGTTCGGCGGAAGCAACCGGAAGATGCTGAAGGAGTCCCAGAGGCTGCAGTACGTGGTGACGGAGGTGCAGGGTCCCAGCATCACTGCGGAGTTCACCGACTGCAAGGCCTCCATACAGCTGCCAATGGAGAAGGTACCGCTTCAGGCCTTTAAGCAGTTACAGACTACGCTGTTGCCAGACAGTTATTTACCAGATTATTCAAGTGTTTTTTTCATCCTGAGCCTTGCTGAAAATGCCAGAGAATTTCCTGTGGTTGGTTGGTGTGGTTGGCTTTGTGTAAGGTGAAGAGGGTTGTGCAGAGTTTATTTTGATTTTCGTTCCTCGGTGCGCCTCCATTTGGCTTTTGGACTGAAAAGTGAAAGTTCTCATCCTCCATCTCTTGTGGATGGAGGATGGGAAGTGGTTTCTTTTCTGGTAATGTTGTTAAAAACAGGCATGCGTTTCTCGTGGAGATGATCTGCATTTTGTATCAAGTGGTAATGTGTGATTGATTGGGTTCTTTTGTCAGCCAATGATAAGAATGATGAAAGATTTGCATTCATTCTTCAGTGAGTTTGTTTTCAAGGGCAAGTGTGTGTGTGGTAAGCAGCAGATATGTGTGTGTCTGATATTTAAATAAGTAAAAAGATTGATACGCTGACATGCCTAGTGTGGCATTAGGAGTGCCTTTATTTTCCTCTTGCTGTGGTCTGATCATGAAGAAACCTTATGCATTGTGTCATTATGTCCTTGTTTTTATGAGTATTGTATGTATAATTCCGCTATTCTGTAGATGATTTGTCACTATTTTACTATTTTACCCGTATGAAATATTCCCCGTGGCCTGTTCCCCTCTCGTAAAAATGTCAAAAGTCCTGAAAGGAGGGGGGATAATAACGTAGAAAAATGTTATGGTCTCGTAATAATGTCAGGACAGTATAAAAATGTAATATCTACATGCGCACAGGGCGAGGGTGGGAGAGGCTGGGTGTTTGATCTGGTCTCTGCAGCGCGGCTGGTTCAGCAGAAAGCTCCGGGATGGCACGTTTAAAATCCGCTTTGATTTAATGACGCGCATTAGAATGCAGACTCATGAAGCAAGTTTGCTTCTCATTTTGTTTTTCGGAAAAGTAATTTCAAATCCTCGAGCGGAGACGCTGGCTTACGGCGAGCGCCTCACAAAGGCTCAGCGTGTAGCCTTGTTTTGTGTTTCAATCGGATTACGGGTGCGGGGGGGGGGACGGGGGTGGGGTGCGGACTCCGTTCTCTTCCTGTAATGAATCCATGTCAGAGAAAAGTACCCCTGAAAGGAGACAGCGTCTTCCCCAGGTAATTAAATAGATCATCAGCCTGTGAGCTGCGCTCATCTCCCGACCTTAATCAATCTTTAGAGGAGCTGACGGGATTATTTACTCTCACTAATAGGTCCTCCTGCCGCTCGCCGCTGACTGGGAAACGCAAACTGTCATTTCTGTAATTGCGTTCCCGCCAAAAGATGGATGCCATCTCATTCTCCGGGCTTAATTTCATTTACATGCGGCGCTCCCGGCTCCGGGCTGCAGCTGCACGCCGGGCCTGGACCCCAGCTCTGTCTGTTTGGATTGAGTTTTGGCACATCAGGCCGCCCTGCATAATTCACGCTCGCTTTCCCCTCCACTCTCGCCGGGGCCCAGACGGCCGCCGCCAGCCTCCCACCACAGCCCCGGGATCCAGAGCTGCTTGGTTAACTGCTGGCCCCCACAGAAGATGTCGTAAACGCCGTCTCGGTCCTCTTTATTTCCCTCCGTGAATCCCTCCCTCATTTCCTCCAGGTATTTCCCCTCCCTCTCGAATGGGCAGGAGGACCGCTGATTTTTATATATTTTTTTTCTTCGCAGTCTTGTTAAGATTTGCTCTCCTCTAATCAGTCAGGCGTGACTAAAGCGTCCTCTGGTCCTGCCAGCGTGTAATATCTGTCCCCGCGTGCGGAGTTGATCAATTTCTTTCCGTTTTCCGGGGTCCTGCAGTTGCGATTTCGCTGGCATCTGGCTGGGCTTGCTTTCCCCCGGCGCTAACCGGTCCGGGGCAGTCAAGCGGGCTAATGCACCCTCTCTCAAATCCTGCTTCTCACCGCTTTTCACACGGCACTTATGACCACTGTGTGATTTGCCATTAAATAGAACATTTCCTGTTAAATTGAACCTTTTTATTCCTAAAAGCCTTGTTCCTTGCTATATGTGGCGCTTAGTGAAGGGCAGGACTGGCCAATTTGAAATATTTAAACGTTTGAAAAATAACATGAATTTGCTGAGAATGTTTCTTGAAAGTAGCCTATATACGGCAGATAATTGCGTTTCCAATAATGTCTGGAGCGGACAGGACGGTCAGCGTCCCCTTTCGAGCGAGCTGGATGACCTCTGCGCTATAAGAAGTTGCACTCGTTCTCTTTAGCTTAACAGTTCATCCACATGTAATTATGGACACTGCCCCTGAGGTAATACTGCAGGGCGCAAGGATGCTACTTGGAGCTGAAAAAAATCCTAAAGTGTCTTTTTGAGATACAGGGGAAGTCCATTAATTTTATCCGTTCCCAAAGTTGGTGCAGTGTGTCCAGTTGGCCCCATCCATCAGCGTGCGTGCAGATCTGCAGCCACAGTTCATTTACACTCCTCTCCTCTCTCCAGCCCGACAGCCCTTGCTCAGCTCACGCTGATTAGTTCATTTTCTCCTCCTAAGTGTCTGGTGTCTTTCGCTTGTCTTTTCTTCATCATTTGGCACTTCTCAATGGCTCACTGCTCACTGGTGCTCGCAAATTCGCTTTCCCACAGCTCCCTCGGTTAATTCCATCGCCTGGAACATAGTACACTGCAGCCTGATGTGACTGGAGTCTCTTGGTTTGAAGAGTTTCAGTAGTCAGATTAAGAGCTTTCTTATTACAGTTTAAGAGAAGAGAAAAAGTGTAGCTTTGTGATGTAAGAAGTGCCCCTTTTCTGCCTGAAAGAAATGCCTCTGTAGGGTGAGGATGATCACTCTATACCATTAAGTATTATCAATCAACATAAAACCTGCCTTCTAAGGATAAGAGGTGCCGGAATGGGCAGCCATGCTTAAACTTAAACACTAGAACCCGTTACAAATGTTTCCATTTTGTTCCTGTTTCCTTTTCTCTCCTTTCGCTGCATGTATCTGACGCCAGACTTATTTTTTGTTACTTTGCAGTAACACATTTTATTGTTACAGTGAACAAAAGTTTTTTGTTACTTCACTCAGTATTATTAATTGCAACTCTGAACCCTATGGCAGGCCTGGCTTTCACCGACACATACTGTTCATTCAAGGTGCCTGCAATCCCAGCCTACATCCCTGCTGTTCTTGATGCTGTTTTCTTTACAGTGCATATGTTGTACAAAGGGACGTTGCATGTCCTTCAGAAATGTAACATCCATGAAACGGGCATTTGCCAAATCGGTCTTTGCACTAAGTTGAGCTCTGTTGACTTGACATTATGGGACTGTGCTAATGTTGCCGCTTTGACAGCATCATGCAGATTTCTACTGTGTTTTGGCTTGGGTTTGAAAACGGCAACAGCAGTAGTGTTACTGGAAATCCTGGGTATTTTGATGCATCTGCTCACAGACTTTGCCTTTGCATGTGAATTGTACCCTGAACAGCAACTATCCTTTCAAGTGCAAAATTGCCGCAGGTGCAATTTTACCCACTGACTGAAGCTCGTCTTACTAGCATTGCATTGCTGACGCATTTGCCTCGGTTGGCTGTAGCTAACTGTCGGGCATGTTTTAATTGGCTGCTTGCTTACGGCCCAATTTTGTCAGAGGATGACAAATTCATTTATTCTTCAGGGCTATTCCCTTACAAAACGGTGATCAATCTTTCTGGCGAGCTAACTCTCCGCTATCTGGCTAGCTGGAAATGTGCACAATGTTCTCCTGCGGC
This sequence comes from Conger conger, assembly GCF_963514075.1. Taxonomy (NCBI): domain Eukaryota; kingdom Metazoa; phylum Chordata; class Actinopteri; order Anguilliformes; family Congridae; genus Conger; species Conger conger. The sequence continues at coordinate 62,571,318 of NC_083761.1, read as the reverse complement.
TAAACCCGAGCTCGCTACAGTCGGGATTTTTCATACACGGGCAGACAAGAGCAGTAGTGTAAACACGCCTGAATGTGTATCTCTGATAACAAAAAAAACTTTTTTGTTATCAGTGTTTTTAATGCTGCTTAGTTAGTATTGGTCTTTTGAGGAGTGCTGATGTCTTCATGTGCAGATCCAGGGGATGTTCCCTTCTCTCCATGCATTGTGTGTCCTCCGCAAGAGGTCTGCTCCTGTGAAACACCACCAATCCAATTACCGCCTCTCGCATCCAAAAGCCACTCATATTGCCAATGTTGGAAATCTAGTTTGAAAAAGTAATTTCTGGTGCTGAAAGTGATATTAATGATGGCTGTTTGTCTGTGGGTGTGAGCAGAATGTAGAAGCAGGTCTCAGCCTAACAGCGGGGTGTCTACGTGCTGTTGACCGTTCAGCCCTGCTCTGCTCTCTTCTGTTCATAAACACATAATTTCAGTCTCTGGTGCACCAGACCCCCATAATTGGCTGATTTGAACTCTTTATTAGTGCTCCTTCTAGACTGGAAGATGGGTTCTTAATCGAGGACGTGTTTGTAACTCTTCCAGCGTGCCGCAAAGTGTGTTTATTTTCTCTCTTGTGCCCAAACTTCATCACTAACCTTTTCAAAGTAATTAAACTTTCAGCTTTCATCTTTTGCTGGGTCGGACCAGCATGGTCTGATGATTACAGAAATGCTTAAATCTATTGCTGCTAAATGTGCCCTTGAATAAAGCATTTAATTTAAAACGGGATAAAACCCCCCCCCCAAAAAAACTGTATTTTAGGCCTGGTATATCAAATATCATATCTGCTAAATGACTACATCACATTTCATTATTGGCAGATGCTCTTATCCAGAGTGATGTGCAAAGTGCATTCCCATAACCAGGGACAAGTGCGCTGAAAGACCCTAGAGGGAAGTACAGTTTCAACTGCTACCCGTACCACAAAGATAAGGACGAGGGCCTATTTGATAAATCTGACACTGGTTTAGACCTAAAACTATTTTTGTACAGCACAAAGCAATAGAATGATAAACACTTACCTAGGAACAATAAACCGCTTGCATAGCCAAACGAAACTAGCAAAAATATCATCCTAGCGAACAAGTTATGACTCACTATTAATCATTGAAAAACAACAACTACTATACGAGTACTGTAATGTAATGTAACGCAATGTTGCTTATTTTATTTTTAGTTACAAATATTGTATTTTGTTTCGTTTAAGTAATCTGCTGACTGACATGGGCACTGGTTGAAACATTGTAATTAATTGTGCATTGTGTAGTTGATTTAAAACATTGATGATTATTTTCCTTTGTCTTCGTTTGAGGCCTTCAGGCTATTGACATATAACCAGCCACATGCAACTAATGTGGACCTGTTGCTCCATTCAGTATTATGATTCCACTACAGATTTCTCTCCCCTTCACAGCTAACTTTTCACCAGCACATAGCTCATTTTTACTAACAAATTGAATGTGAACTTTGGTTGTTATTAAATGTATGCTGAATAAAATGCATGCGTTTTATAAATAATGATTCACTTGTAGTGCAGATATCCAGCAAAAGTGTCTAGCTCTTCTTTTATGAATTTCGCTGCTTTGGCAGAAGAACGGTTTCATATAAAGTGGATGTCATTAAAATGTAAGACTACATTTGGGCTTATTGGGTTTCATATAAAGAGGATGTCATTGAGATGTATGACTGCTTTTGAGTAATGGAATGAAATGCCTGTTATTGCGCTTAATGCCATCACTTTGTGGATTTCGATCCCCGGTAATGATAAGGCTCGTATGCTCAGGGTAATTGACTAAACGTGGAGGAAGTGCAATACGTTAGGAAAATAAACGCTCTTGTTGGAAGACACACTTTCCTAAATCCTGCCGGTAGTACTTTTCTGAATGAGGAATGTTCTGTATTGCAGGCTATCGAGACTGCTCTGGACTGCCTGAAGAGCGCCAACACTGAGCCGTACTACCGCCGCCAAGCCTGGGAGGTCATCAAGTGCTTCCTGGTGGCCATGACCAGCCTGGAGGACAACAAGCACGCCCTGTACCAGCTCCTGGCTCACCCCAAGTAAGGCTGCAGGCTGGCCCCTGGAGCTGTTACTAAGGCAGATATTCAGGGACATTTTGTACGTCATCCCTACCTTTTTCAAAAAATGTCTGTTAAAAGAAGAATAAAAAGTTGGCACAGTCGTGCGCTCTTCAAACGCCCGTGTCGCCCGGAGAAGCGGCGTTACGCGGCCGTTTCTTCCCTCTCCGACTGCCCTCCACCCCCAAACCTCCTCCCGTTCCCCAAACCCCGCGCTGGTTCATCAGCACTGTCTGGAGCGTTGAGGGGGCTAATTACTCACAGACACTTACACTTACTGCAGGGAGGGTCACATTACCATCATTGATCCCTCGGTAGGGGCTAATTGACTTTCCTCTGTCTGTTTATCCTGAGAGCCTGCCGTTCACAGCCCCACTGAGATAATGAAGTGTGTCAGTTATGATTTGAGTGTGTGGGCGCCTTTTGTCAGATGTCTTGATTCATGATGTCCTTCCCTTTTCATCCCTGTGTTTTATTTTCCCTGGCGCCGGTCACCGTGAAAAGGGCTTTCATGAGGCCGAATGCTCGCTTAATATTGCAAATGCCATTCTGCATAATGGGGCCCCATTCAAGTGGCAGCGCTATGAATTTGAATTGGTCTGTCCCTCTCCTGGCTTTTTTCCCCCCCTCCCTTGGCCGTCCTTTTTAAATGGCGATAATGAGATGGAGCGATCCATCACGACTCTGGCCTGGCAGTTGACATTATAAAATGGAGGCTCAAGCATGGATAAAGTAGCTGCACAATCATGTAGCCAGCATCTATGTGGGTAAATAAAGCTGAAATGAACAAAATGGCAATCAAACGTGAAGGAAGTCTCCCGCTTGTTTGTTGAAGGGACAGTATTGAATTGTCAGTACTTTTTTTTTTTTTTGTTCTTTTACATTAGATGAGAACAAGCAGAGGTAAAATAGAGGTGCTGTTTATGCTTACAGCGGTGTATTAATATTGATATACCTTGGTATGATATGAGGGATAATCCTGTGGTGTTCTCCAGCTTCACGGAGAAGTGGATCCCCAGCGTCATCATCTCTCACCGCTACAAAGCGCAGGACACGCCGGCACGCCGCACCTTCGAGCAGGCGCTCACTGGAGCCTTCATGTCCGCCGTCATCAAGGACCTGCGGCCCAGCGCCCTGCCCTTCGTGGCCAGCCTGATCCGCCACTACACCATGGTGGCAGTGGCTCAGCAGTGCGGTAAGGGGCCCTCTCTCTCTCCCCCCCGCTCATCTGTTCCAGCATCTCCCGAGTTTCTCTTCATAGTAATCGTGTTGAGACGGCCCATTGCGGGCATTCTGAATTGTGTTTACATTTCTGTTTTAGTCAAAGCTCTCTGGCACAACTGCCTTCTTTTGACCTTAATTGGTCAGCCGCCCTAATTGAACTGCCCTGTTGTCTCCACTGTTGCCTTTTGCCTGAGGTTCCCATAATGCTCAGTGGTATCTGTGCCCCCCCCCCCCCCCCCCCCCCAGGCCCCTTCCTGTTGCCGTGCTACCAGCTGGGCAGCCAGCCCAGCACAGCCATGTTCCACAGCGAGGAGAACGGCTCCAAGGGCATGGACCCACTGGTGCTCATCGACGCCATCGCCATCTGCATGGCCTACGAGGAGAAGGAGCTGTGCAAAATCGGGGAGGTGGCCCTGGCCGTCATCTTCGACGTGGCCAGCATCATCCTGGGCTCCAAGGAGAGGGTGAGGCGTTACGCTGGGCACCCCTGCACATTTCACTGGGAGACCCCTGAGAGATGTGTGGACTGGCATCTTTATGTAGGCAGCGGACCGGGTCAGATGCATCATTATTTTGATTTCAAAGACTTTTTTAGACTTTACTGAGCTTGTCTGGTGAATAGAATATTCCCTGTAATTCTGTCAAAAAGTGAAAATCCTGCCTTCTGGTCCTCTTGTTTTCCTCAATTGCACCAAGCAAAATCGATTGAGCACAGGAAACTATTTGAATCCAAAATAATGGATGTATTTGACCTAGGTCTGATAGTCAGGAGAGGAAAGCTCCTTGTTTCCATGGCGCCATGTGTAAATGCCTTTTGGGCTTTCCTTTGACCACACAGGCCTGCCAGCTGCCCCTGTTCTCCTACATCGTGGAGCGTCTGTGTGCCTGCTGCTACGAGCAGGCCTGGTACGCCAAGTTGGGCGGCGTGGTGTCCATAAAGTTCCTCATGGAGCGGCTGCCTCTCATCTGGGTGCTGCAGAACCAGCTGACCTTCCTCAAGGCCCTGCTCTTCGTGATGATGGACCTCACGGGCGAGGTGGGGCACCAGCTGCTCTGTGGCTTTGTTTTTATTTTTGTCCTTCTGGTGGTTCTGGTGTCTGAGCTCTGAGTGCCCTCCTCTGCCCAGGTGTCCAACGGGGCGGTGGCCATGGCCAAGACCACCCTGGAGCAGCTCCTGGTGCGCTGCGCCACCCCTCTGAAGGACGAGGAGAAGACGGACGAGCTGCTGGCCGCTCAGGACAAGTCCTTCCACATGGTGACCCACGACCTGGTGCGGGAGGTCACCTCCCCCAACTCCACCGTGCGCAAGCAGGCCATGCACTCTCTGCAGGTGCTGGCCCAGGTCACCGGCAAGAGCGTCACCATCATCATGGAGCCCCATAAGGAGGTGAGCGTGCGTTCCTGGAAGATGTGCCGTTATTACAGAATTCCGATGTTGCCACAATAAGATCCACACAGCCGTTGGTCCCTTGAGCAAGGCCATTAATTGCTCCAGGTGAGGATTGTCTCCTGCTTTGTCTAATCAACTGTACGTCGCTCTGGATAAGAGCATCTGCCAAATGCCAGTAATGTAATGTAATGGAATGTATTATTTGCCCTTTCCACGGCATCTTTGGTGAGTTTGCTGGAGTTTTTACGGTTGGGTTTTGTCCCTCAGGTGTTGCAGGACATGGTGCCGCCCAAGAAGCATCTGCTCCGTCACCAGCCTGCCAATGCTCAGATCGGCCTGATGGAGGGCAATACCTTCTGCACCACCCTGCAGCCCCGCCTCTTCACCATGGACCTCAACGTCATGGAGCACAAAGTCTTCTTCACCGAGGTGGGCAAGCAATCGCAGTCACTGCACACCGTGCCGTGTACTGCACACATGGCTTCATAGTGTTAGTGCCTAATGATGGAGTTAGTGCCTGAGGTGTGTTTGACATGAGGTCAGTCCTGTGGACGTTCTGTGTTGATCTAGCGGTGGAGCTCCTGGCCAGGTGTCACTCTAAGTTTGGTAAGATGTTGCTGCCGTTTATGCAGCTGACTGTGGGTGTGCGGTCTTCTTTTCCCAGCTGCTGAACCTGTGTGAGGCAGAGGATGCTGCCCTGATGAAGCTGCCCTGCTACAAGAGCCTGCCCTCGCTGGTGCCCCTGCGCATAGCCGCTCTCAGTGAGTACAGAGAACTGAGACTGAGAACGCCCCCTCCTGGATGTCTGGAAGTGTTTATTAATGGGTGAAAGTGGTTTATATACTATATGAGTGAATGGATATTTTTTTTCCGAATTTTCAGTTTTGTGTTGCGATATGCCTAGCGTAGTGTATCTGGTTTGATCATCTTCCCACAAGTGCAAACCTGTAAGTATTTTCACATGTAACCATAGCAACTTACAGAATAGGCACTGTCAACTCAAAGCTGAGGACACATTCTGAAAATGCCGCTATTTGCTTGCACTGAGGGGCCAAAAGAGCTTTGTGAAATGAAGGTAATTTGCATTTCATTGAATTACTTGAATGGAAATGAACAAGGGGAAAGTACTTCATTTAGCGACATAGAAAGAGGCTGAAAAATCTTTGTACTCCATACAAAATGAAGATAGATATTTGTTGTAATCTGGTTGTGCTTGAACCATACAGTTTTTTTTTTTATTTTAAATTTATTTATTTTATTTTTTGTTTGCAAGTTTAACAGTGCATTTTCCGATAAGTATTTTGTGTTTGTACTTTTTCAAATTGTTCTCGGAGAATTGTACCTCATTCAGCGACGTGCTGGCCTGGAGAGATGGCAGGGCAGGAAAATGAGCACCTGTCTCTCGACACAATAATCCCCTCCTCTGCTCTGAAGCCCTCTCCTGTTCCGTTTCCTCTTGTGCAGACGCGCTGGCCGCCTGCAACTACCTGCCCCAGTCCAGGGAGAAGATTATCGCCGCGCTCTTCAAGGCCCTGAACTCCACCAACAGCGAGCTGCAGGAGGCGGGCGAGGCCTGCATGCGAAAGGTCAGCTCTCCAGCCAGGCCCGCTTCCCGCTTCCTGTGTGCTGCCCCCACCCCACCCCGGTCCCCGTGCCCCCCCTCCCCGCGCCTCCTCTCGCTCTCTGCCCTGCTTCTGCTAATGAGTTCTGCCAGGGAAAATCAATACAGGATGGAGCGAAGCACTGGGCGGCTGGAAGTAAAATGAATGTGGTCATAATACATCATTCCTCTCTGTAAAAATCTGCACAGGGCTTATTGGAGTGGCCTTTCTCCTCCTAATGGAGACACACTGGATTTGTTAGCTTTTCGCCTGTAAGCCTGACGCAGCCCGGGCTAAAAATGCAAAGAGAAAAATGTGAGGCTGGGGAAAATAGGAATTTGCATATAAGCCAGAGAATATAAAAATTATTTGTTTGCTCCCAGCAAATTTATCTGCCAGCTATAATTCTATGTGTGTGTGTCTGTGTATGTGGCAGTTCCTGGAGGGCGCTACCATCGAGGTGGATCAGATACACACGCACATGCGCCCCCTACTGATGATGCTGGGAGACTACCGCAGCCTGACCCTCAACGTGGTCAACCGCCTCACGTCCGTCACCCGCCTCTTCCCCAATTCTTTCAACGACAAGTTCTGTGACCAGATGATGGTGAGTGGCGGCCTCTCGGTCTGTTTGACACGCTAGGGTTCCTCCGTGGTCACGCTACGGTTCCTCTGTGGTCAGGCTTCACACTCCTCCGGTCCCCTCCTCACCAGTGACCCCAGCATTTTCACTCTGAGCCCAAAATGCAAACCGGGATCTTCAGTGTGTCTCCACTTTCATCTGCTCTGCTGTCTTAGAAAGCACGAGTGGTAAATTGATTCCTGAGATATGCACTTTTGTGATAACCATAACCTTGAAACGTACTTTTTTAACGTAAGTTTTAGCGCAAGATACTGGTTTTAATTAGCTACTTGAATTATGTAAAGTGTTTAAAAACTTTTAACATTGTCTGCCTTGCCCCTGCTGACTGCATTGCATTGGATGACAAAGTAACAAGCAATGCAAACTTAACACGGTCACTACAGACAGAGTGAAGCGTTTGCACCGTCTTAAACTTCCTTGCTAAAAAGCTAAGACAAGTAAGCAATAAGCTGGCACAGGCAGACTATACATTTTAGCCTGGTAATTCTCAAATATGTACACAGGCAGGTTCTGTGATCACAAAGCAGGATGACCAAGTTAGCTGGAGTAAACGGAGTAAAACCCGGAAAAGTTGTTTTTACTTATGTGGTTCCAGATTTGGAAGGGTGTTGGGTTTCACAGTTTACTCTGTGAGTATATCCAGCTAATGAGTTGCATCACAGCAGAAGTGATTCTTGATTTGTGTGCAATGCCGCAATTACTCCCTACCAGATGTCACTAAAACAACCAAAAGCGAGAATCTTACATATTCCCCTCTCTCTGTCTTTCTCTCCCCCCCTCTCTCTCTCTCCCCCTCTCTGTCTCCCCCCCCCTCTCCCTCTCTCTCTCTCTCTCCCCCCCTCATACAGCAACACCTGAGGAAGTGGATGGAGGTGGTGGTGATAACTCACAAAGGCGGCCAGCGCAGCGACGGCAGCGTAAGTGTGAGCCGGGGAGGCGCAGGGGAGCGGGGAGGCGCAGGGGAGGTGCGGGGGGGCCGGAAGGCGCTGGGGAGCGGGGAGGCGCAGGGGAGGTGCGGGGGAGCGGGGAGGCGCGGGGGAGCAGGGAGGTGCGGGGAGGCGCTGGGGAGGCATGGGGGAGTGGGGGAGCGAGGAGCAGTGGTGCCGCCACGGCCCCTTCCCTGACGTTAACCAAAAGTAGCGACAGGCGGCAACAGAGCCTGCAGCTCAGTGAAGCGATGAGGTCAGAAGCACAGCCTTGTTCCTGGATCAGAGGAGGCTACTGTAGTGAAGCCCCAGCGCTACACAACGCTAACGATAGGAGAGGATGTAGCGGCTGCTTACAAGACACCTTTAACGTTAACGAGTGGGAACGTTAGCGGGGCGGGGAGGGGTGGGGCTGTCCTCCACGCTCAGCCCAAACAGGCCTCCTCAGGTGTGCGGTGCGTGCGGTCGTATTGCACTCAGTGATTAATTAGGCACCAGCTCCTGAGGCCCAGGCCAGTAATGAGCCCTGTGTGGTGGGTCCTTGTTATCTCCCGGACAGATAACCTTGCCAAGTTAAAATAAAAATAAAAACGTAAAGTAACGGTGAGGGAAAGACTTCCCATTTCCACCGCTCTAAAAAAAAGAAAAAAGAAGAAAGTGTTCTTTCTTTCTCCCTTTTTCTCTTTCTGCATTCCAATTGGATCATATACTCTTAATGCTGACAGTGAATCTGCAGAGTACTGTAGGAGTGCCATGCAGCAGCTGGGTGGCGGGGGGGGGTGTGGAGGAGGGGTTGGGGACGGTGCCTAACACACTAGAGACGTGTGTGAAAATGAGGAGAGTGCAGGTGAGAATGGAATCTGCTCGGGGCTCACAGCCTCGCCGAAGGGTTAAAGCGAGAAAACGATGAGGCGACTCGGAGCCGGCTTTGGGTAATAGATATTTCTGTTTTTCACATGAGAAACGGGCTGTGGGTGGATCAAACGGGAGCATCTGTTAGATAATGAAAGAGCAGCCAGCCACTGCGTACCCTTTGATACAGCGGAGATCTGATGTGGAGGAAAGTAAACGACAGACTGGTGCTCCTCTGCGAAGGCAGGCCAGTCCACTGTGACCTCAGGGTGGGGGGGGGGGGGGGGGGGGGGTTACTAGTCTTTGCTTTCAAAGTTATTTTTCTCTGATGATGACAGGCATTTTCCCTGGGTGACTTGAAGGGTCATGAACATAGTCATATGCTTACTTTATTTTTTTGAGCTTGCACCTTTTCATTTTTTCATTAAATGTCATTTTCTGAATGATGGGTGACTTGTTTCTTCCTGTTTTCAACACCTTCATGGCACCCCCCCCTCCCTATCACATTGCTTTCTATTGACCCTTTCTGTTGTCTCCTATTCTGGCACAGCCTGCCTTGGAGGGCGTCGAGGTGAGATGGGGTCTAGCTCGGCCTGCCTATGTACTCCTAGTGCTCACTTGCTGTGGTTGTGGTTTAATCTCTGTCGTGGTTTAACCTGTGTGTATTTGTGTTTGTGTGTGTAAATTCAGTGCTTAGGTTTTGGTTGTCTGAAGCTTTCTAATGGTGCCCTCTCTCAGGTTAGCTTGGTCCGTGAGGAACTTCTGAGTCATTTAGCCCATTTTAGAGCAGGGTTGGAAACCTTTTTAATGATCGAATCGCAAGTGGCCAGCCTTATTATGAAGTTCTCAGGAAGGGAATGTTCAGGGCAGCCTAATTGGGCTGACCGTTGTTCTCGAAGCAGCCTTAAAACTTTTGGACAGTTTGAAGCAACACCCAAATAAAATTGCTCACACACGATGGTAATTGGTGTTGCACCCGGAGATAGGTTTGTTCTGCCTCAGATGGTCTTGTCACAGTTGTAATATTTGTGCCTGAGCTACAGCCCTGCCATTGTGCCTGCCCTTGCTAGAGCTCCCGACTTATTCCAGTTTGTGACTCCTGTAAATTGTCCTTGAACGCGTCATCTTTTAAAACGGTGTCTGTGTTTTACAGTGATGCTTGCTGTGATGGGCAACCATAGGTTTCAGTTATGGCCAGGCATTTCTCAGATGAGTCATCAGTACCGGTTTCTTCTGGCTGGCCCTCTCCACAGTTTGGGCTAGGAGGGTCAGTGCTCGCCTGGCTGCTGCTCGTCTGTGGCTGACTTTGCGCTTCCTATCCACAGGAGATGAAGATCTGCTCGGCCATCATCAACCTCTTCCACCTGATCCCGGCCGCGCCCCAGACGCTGGTCAAGCCCCTGCTGGAGGTGGTGATGAAGACTGAGCGTGCCATGCTCATCGAGGTAGCTTTCAGGAGCTCTGCGTCTGCTGGCGCCGCTAAAACCTGACTGCGGTGATACTGGGCTGACTGTCACTGCAGAAAGTGAAATATAAGTCGATCTCAACACGTTTTGAAACTCAATATCTCATTTCATTTACTTTTTGGCTGAATAAGACAAAATGTCTGCCCATGAGGCGAGGCCATTTTGACTCATTTTAAGATTTGCCAATGGTATTAGATGATTTCACTTGTCAGGCGAACAGTACCTTAAAACAAGCTAATATTTGAGAAAAACGGATCTTAAGTCTTACTACAAGACAAAAAAGCTTGTTAAGACACATTTTTGGCAGTGTGTCGCTGCAAGGGCGAACAGTCTTTGGCTGCCCAGATGCGGTTCTATCAGTGCTACATCGAGCATGGCGGCGTTGAGTGCTTTGCGACCGACGGCTTTGTTTATTTTTACGGCGCTCCTCCTGTCAACGCCTTCAGTTCTGCGGAGGGTTGTTGGGCGAGTGCCCCTTGCCCCCGTGCCACGCTCCCGTCAGTCTGACGCCGGCTCTCTGCTCTCTGTGTGTCCCGCAGGCTGGCAGCCCCTTCCGCGAGCCTCTCATCAAGTTCCTGACACGCCACCCCTCCCAGACCGTGGAGCTGTTCATGATGGAGGCCACCCTCAACGACCCGCAGTGGAGCCGCATGTTCATGGTACAGTCACAGCGGCCATTCTGGCTCTGGTACAGTCAGAGCGGCCATTCCGGCTCTGACCAAGTCAGTGCTCCAGGCCTCGCCCGCCAAGAAGCTATTTACAGTACACTTCATGTTTTTGTTCTCGGTTTTACAATGTTTTTCTGTCCGTGCCCTCTACCCCTGCCTTTTCAAACAGAGCTTCTTGAAGCATAAAGACGCCAAGCCTCTCAGGGACGTCCTGGCGTCGAACCCCAGCCGATTCGTGCCCCTGCTGGTGCCAGCCGGCCCCGCCGCCACTGCACGCCCTGGCTCCCCGTCCACCAGCACACAGCGGCTGGACCTGCAGTTCCAGGCCATCAAGGTGAGCGGGGAGGGGGCAGGAGGCAGGCAGCTGCCAGCCAGAACGGCAGGGGACTCTTAATCTGGAGATAAACAGCTGTTCTACCCACTGCACTCTTATCCTCTTGGTGAAATCCATCTGCAGTGGGATTTTGCAAGTGAAATGAATTGTGAAGATGCTAATTTGTTTGTTTTGAGGTTGCGTTTAGACTGGTGCTTGCTGCGGCTCTAAACGGTAGATTGTTCTCCTCCCCTGTGCATGTTCTTCGGTGCGGTGGATGAGTGTTAGTTGGGTAAAGTGCGCAGATGCCTCCCGCTCCTGGCTCCTCTTTGACCCGTCCTCCCCCCCTCAGATCATCAGCATCATCGTGAAGAACGACGAAGGCTGGCTGGCGGGGCAGCATTCTCTGGTCAGTCAGCTCCGTCGCGTGTGGGTCAGCGAGGCCTTCCAGGAACGCCACCGCAAAGACAACATGGCCGCCACCAACTGGAAGGAGCCCAAACTGCTGGCCTACTGCCTGCTCAGCTACTGCAAGTACGGCAGCCATGAGCGCTCGCATGCACACAATGTGGGAATGCAGACACACAGTCACAGAGCCACAGACAGTGTTCAAATACAGACACACAGGCACAGAGCCACAGACAGTGTGCAAATACAGACACACAGGCACAGAGCCACAGACAGTGTGCAAATACAGATACACAGGCACAGAGCCACAGACAGTGTGCAAATACAGACACACAGGCACAGAGCCACAGACAGTGTGCAAATACAGACACACAGGCACAGAGCCACAGACAGTGTGCAAATACAGACACACAGGCACAGAGCCACAGACAGTGTGCAAATACAGATACACAGGCACAGAGCCACAGACAGTGTGCAAATACAGACACACAGGCACAGAGCCACAGACAGTGTGCAAATACAGACACACAGGCACAGAGCCACTGACAGTGTGCAAATACAGACGCACAGGCACAGAGCCACAGACAGTGTGCAAATACAGACACGCAGGCACAGAGCCACAGACAGTGTGCAAATACAGACACACAGACACAGAGCCACAGACAGTGTGCAAATACAGATACACAGGCCTAGAGCCACAGACAGTGTGCAAATACAGACACACAGGCACAGAGCCACAGACAGTGTGCAAATACAGACGCACAGGCACAGAGCCACAGACAGTGTGCAAATACAGACAAAAGCACACCCACAGACACATGTTGTGCATTAGAAGGCACACAAGCATATAATACAGATTCACACACACTCGGTTATGTACTGCATTAAAATGTATAGTTTATACTGGCACTGTGACCTGAATAGAAAACATCACTCTCCAAAATAAAAGCTGCATCTTCAGTGTTTTATCTCCATTTCCTGGCAGGCGTAATTACTCTGAGATCGAGCTGCTGTTCCAGCTGCTTCGCGCCTTCACTGGGCGCTTCCTGTGCAACATGACCTTCCTGAAGGAGTACATGGAGGAGGAGATCCCCAAAAACTACAGCATCGTCCACAAAAGGGCCCTCTTCTTCCGCTTCGTGGAGTTCAACGACCCTCATTTCAATGACGAGCTCAAGGCCAAGGTGACGTCACATGCCTTTCCTCTTCTCCAAAACATTACTCTTTCTCTGTTAATCAGCACGACTATCCTACTTTAGTTTTCGTGTCACCGTTGTTTACATTTGCATACTGAAGTTTATTTTATTTTTAAAAAAAATTTTTTACACTTCTAAGCACCAAAATGGCGGCAGCAGAAAACTGCGTCTGATGGATACTCAATAAGATTTATACCTCCACAGTTTGGTGTTATGGCAGGCTCCAGAACTGAATCTCGTCCAGCATTTATATTGCCAACAGTGATTTGTCTCGTGTGCAGTGGTTGGGAGAGAAAAAATAACCCTTAAAAAAAATAAAAATGGCCCAAAAATTGATTGGCTGTCTGTCAAACAAAGCGACGCTATTATGTAGGCCTCCGAGGGGTGCTTGACTTGCAGAGAAGGTAACGTCGTCTGCTGTGCCCCTCCTCGTCTGCCTCTGAAAGTCTTTGAAAGTTCAAATGCATTTTTTGACACAGATGACTGCATTTCTGCCACGAAGAGCATTACAAGCAGGAGTCCTGTTTTTAATTAAGGAAGGGGCACGGCCTGCGTTGGGAGCCGCGCGCTGTCGCCCTCCTCCAGAGACGGGCTGCTTCCTGGCCGTGAAGGACCCTGCTGAATATGCATGGCTCCTCTGCAAAAGGCCGGCCTGACACAGTCCGCTAAGCTCTCAAAGGCAGCGCTCCGACCGAACGTGCCGCGCGGAGGCGCGCTGATAAATATTAATCTGCCGTCGGACCGGAGAGCCGGCTCTTAATGAGGCTAAACCTCATCGCCGTCAGCGTGAAGGGCTGACGGCCGTGTCTCTTAATCACCTGCCGTGGTTTTTATTTAAAACCCAATTTCGCTTTCGCCGGAATTCGCATTTCGTATTCAACAAATAGCGGCGTCGAAACAAAAACGCATGCAAAATGTTTTTGTGCGATTCCTTTGAATGTTTTGAAAGTTGAATGAAATTTAAGCAGCGAGATGCGAGGCCTCGCTCTCTTCCTGAAAGCATTCCCGGGCGCGGTGTTGTTTAGTTATTTCTCGGGTAATTGTTTTCCGCCGGCGAGGAGCAGATGCCTACGCCGTGTGTGTCGCTTCCGCTGACATTTAAATAATTGACTAAACAATTTTCCTGAAAATGCCACGCCAGAGGGAGGGGCCGAGGACGGGAGCTGGGGTGAGACGGAGCGCTTGACTCCGCTCCTGCGGCTCCACACTGCGCTCCCATCAGCCACTGCTCCCTCAGCCCCTCCCCCTCCCTACCGTCCATGCCCCCGAGAGTACTCCCCATGTCTAAAATGAGATGGCTTCCAGAAAAGGGCGGAACCCAAGCCTTTTCGCGAGACTGTTCTGGGTCCGTGTTATGCGAATTCTAATGACCCGTTCCTCCCCGGGACTGCTGTTGCTTTGGCAGTGGGCAGTCTTCAGGTATAATGAATTAAGCTAATGTTGTGTTTCCTGGCCGGCATTTCTCATGTTAACGGCCGGCCGAGGCCCTCGTTAGAGTTCCGGGTAGTAGAGGCATGTCTGGAGCGAGCGTTAAGCTGACCTGCAGGACCTGGAACGTTCAGTGTATTTACAGTGTAGATCAAGGTCAGACTGACCTGCAGGGTTGGCCGTGCATGTACAGCGTGGACCTCTGTTCTAAAGGTACACGCTCCACACCTCAGACCCCCCAGCTTGTCTGCAGTGATACTGAACATGAGAAGAGCTTTCACTCAACTTTCACTCAACTTTCACATTGGCATGCAAAGCCAGCCTGGCACAGTCCCATCACTCGAGGCTCTAAACAGCAGTCTGTGAAGGCCCTAGGGAGATGCCCATCATCTAATGGCATTCAAGTAACGTGCCTCAGTTTGTGCATTCATATCTCTTGATTAATATCGATGCTGCAGACTGAACAGGAATGGATGAGTGAAGAGGAGCCGCTGTGCTCTTGCTCGTCTTAATATGATTAAGATTTGTGTCTCGTAATAGTTATAATTCAAGTAGGGTAAATGAAGTAGGTTACATTTTAATGTTCATATATTTACCATTTAATAAGTCACACAGTGCTCTGGTACTTTAGAAAGGTTAGTTCAGGGCAAGAAATTATCCTGATTTGGTAGCTACGTTCGCACTTCAATCAAGAGCAATTGGTTTGCTAGCTATGTGGCATGCTGTGCAGAGTGTCCGTTTTGAACAGAAAAAGATTTTATAGGCGAAAGGAAAAAACACTGGAGAAATTACATCATGACACTGGTCCCTACTGCTAATTAACATGGCTGTTGTTTCTTTCTCATATTTCTAGGTCTTGCAGCATATCCTGAACCCGGCGTTTCTGTACAGTTTTGAGAAGGGGGAGGGGGAGCAGCTGCTCGGACCCCCGAATCCAGAGGGGGACAACCCTGAGAGCATCACCAGCGTCTTCATCACCAAGGTAACTGACCGTCCTGGTCAGAGGGGGCTGTGTTTTTAGGTCTTTTTAAGGCACTGACTTTCTGTGAGGAGAGAACCACCAGTGGGAGTCTTTGAAGATCAGATAATTTTTTTTTTACACTTGTTTACCTGCCCCAACCTCAGGATGAAAGAAGCCTCATACAGTCATTGGTAATGGAGGCCACCCTCGACAGGCTTGAGCTTTTGCATTTTTATTCTACCTTAAAATACATTTTCTGCATTCATTTTTAAGGAATTAGGAAAACACCATTAATTTGACCCTTAGACCATCTATCTATTTTATTTTTTCTGGAAGTCTCTACAACCTGAAAGGAATGACAAAACAAGTTCTGAGGCCTATAACATCCAAGTCGGGCATAAATATTGGAAGACCAGTGTTGCTTTTTGTTGTGGGAAAATGCAGCTAACAGTCCTGATGGCAATATCTAGCTTTAAATCTGTTTGCCATGCTGATAAAAATGGACTTTGTCTTGCGAGTTGATGGATGAACTAGATCATTTGCTTAATGAGGAAGAGGGGAATTATTGTTGATGGCAGACAGGGTTGTTTGAGTATATCAGAAACCGCTGACAGTTTCTAGAGTTAGAGTGTAAATGCAAATGGACCGAGCGTGTGCCCTCTCCTCCAGGTGCTGGACCCAGAGAAGCAGGCTGACCTGCTGGACTCCCTGCGCATCTACCTGCTGCAGTTCTCCACCCTGCTGGTGGAGCACGCCCCGCACCACATCCACGACAACAACAAGAGCCGCAACAGCAAGCTCCGTCGCCTCATGACCTTCGCCTGGCCCTGCCTGCTGTCCAAGGCCTGCGTGGACCCGGCCTGCAAGTACAGCGGCCACCTGCTGCTCGCCCACATCATCGCCAAGTTCGCCATCCACAAGAAGATCGTGCTGCAGGTGAGCGAGCACGGCGCCCGGGAACACTGCTGTGTTCGTTCTGTTGGCGGAGTGCCGCTGTAGGCATTACAATGACGGCACTGCTTCTAACTGCTGTTCATCTTTTGTATGTGTTTTGTATGTTGCTCAGTGTATTGTAAAATGGTCTTCTAGTGCATTGTAGATGCAGTGTAGCCTCTGAATTGTAACCACTATCATTTCCGATGTTTTGAGGCGAACGTATGGCTAAACGGAGAGCCCGAATGTAATTTCAAAAGAACTTTACTAGAGCGTTTAACGTCGTACGTATAATAGATATCAGAGGTCGACCGATATGGATTTTTCAAGGCCGATGGTGGTGTTTTCATGGGCAGAAAGGCCGATCGGCTGGGATTTACCGATATTTTCCTTCCTTTCTCCCCTAGTGAATAAAGGTAAAAAATACCAGGTGTAAATTGCATGTGAGAAATGAGAATTCACAGCAGATATTCACAGCGCATGGTGCTGGATTCGGCAGAATGTCACCCTTGGGTCCTGTTATGTTTTCTATTAGACAAATTGGTCTTGAACGTAATAGCGGATCATTTCCTTCCTGACTGAGGCTATTAATCGCCTTAATACTTGGGGCACCTGATTATGTAGAAAAATTATACGGAGAAGAATCGGTTAAATGAATG
Organism: Conger conger; assembly: GCF_963514075.1. Classification (NCBI taxonomy): domain Eukaryota; kingdom Metazoa; phylum Chordata; class Actinopteri; order Anguilliformes; family Congridae; genus Conger; species Conger conger. Next base: position 62,554,533 of record NC_083761.1, on the reverse strand, counting down.
AATATCAATATAAATGATTTTTTTAATGAACCATAGAAAAAGTTAGGCACTTGTCCTAATTTATCATGCTTCTATGGGGCTGATATGCGAACTTGAATAGCCAATAATGTTTTATTATAATGAAACATTAATTTTTTAATGACAAACTTTACTGCACTCATACTTCATAGTTTGTTAAACTAAACCTTGGAAGTGAGGACGTGACATGTCACATATGTCTATTTGTCTATATTTAGGGTTTAGGTATGATTATGTAGGAAATAACATTTTGGGGGAGGGATCCACTGCATTTACTGGCCAATGCATGACTGCATAGTAGGACAAGGTGCACATTGGAAGACCATTCCTATTCTTGTAGTTGCCGTTACATTGGATTTATCTCAACTTAACCAATAAATGTGATCAGTATTCATCCAAAAACGGATAGTGCGTGGACTATTGATGTTTCAAAAGTAAGGAGATACTCTGGCAAGATTAAGATCTAAAGTGAATTATTTTCAATTCATAAAGAGTAAGATCTGGAGTGCATTCTTTTCAATTTAAAAAGTAATGGGGCTCAGGAACTGTTGCCTGCCCGATACTTTATAGAAGTATTAGCTGGGATCTATCGCAGAATATCGATGAGTGTCAGTGCCTGTTGTGATTAGAAATGTGTCCTACTTTGTTATTTTTTATATCTTGTCTTTTTCTGGTCTGTGTGCAATCAGCATGTTAATCCGATTATGAAACGTATTGCTGGAATACGATCTGGCTGATACTGTTGCAGCATAAACAACCTATTTGCCAAGGGGTTTTGGTTCAGCATGAGGAAGCAAATTTAAATTATGATATTTCCTTTTCATATAGAATATTTGCATTCTATCAGCTTGACTACTATGGCTTATTGTAGTCACTAATAACATACCAAAAACAAGCTATCCTGCCTCAATTTCTTGGCATAACTGATTTAGGAGCCTGGCTAGCTGACGGTGACAAGGTAGCAAGCCAGCTAGTTAAAAATGGCAAGATGATTAAGTTTAGTTTTATTTTATTTGACAAGATTAACCCATTCAGTCCCTTATACCCTTTCAACCAATTAAATTGACTGCTACACTACTGTTCTGCGACACTACTCTTCTGAGCCCCTACTAAATTCTCAACATTCTCAATTTTCTCAACCAAAGCCAAGACTCCTTTGGATGTGGGTGGAGCCCAGTGCTCGTTTCCATCAGGGTCCTTGATGTCTCTTGAAGAGCAGTTGTGTCAGTGAGGTTGTTGAGTTATGTAACACCTCTTTCCCCTGCTGAAAGCAGTGTGTGTGATAGTGAGGTTGTGTTGTCTAACCCCTCTCCCCCCCTGCTGAAAGCAGTGTCTGTGATAGTGAGGTTGCTGAGTGTGTAACCCCTCTCCCACCCTGCTGAAAGGGCAGTGTGTGTGTGTGTGTGTGTGTGTGTGAGGTTGCTGAGTGTGTAAACCCTTTCCCATCTCTCCCCAGGTGTTCCACAGCCTGCTGAAGGCTCACACCATGGAGGCCCGGGCCATCGTGAGGCAGGCCATGGCCATCCTGACCCCGGCCGTACCGGCGCGCATGGAGGACGGCCACCAGATGCTCACGCACTGGACCCGCAAGATCATCGTGGAGGAGGGTCACACGGTGCCCCAGCTGGTGCACATCCTGCACCTCATCGTGCAGCACTTCAGGGTGCGGCCCTCACACACACTCTCCTCTCTCACACACTCCTCTCACACACACACTCCTCTCACTCACACACACTCTCCTCTCACACACACTCTCCTCTCACACACACTCTCCTCTCACACACACACTCCTCTCACACACACACACTCCTCTCACACACACTCCTCTCACACACACTCCTCTCACAAACTCCTCTCACACACACTCTCCTCTCTCACACTCTCCTCTCTCACACACTCTCCTCTCACACACGCCCTCCTCTCACACACTCTCCTCTCACACACACACACACTCTCCTCTCACACTCCTCTCACACACACTCCTCTCACACACACACACTCCTCTCACACACACACACTCCTCTCACACACACTCTCCTCTCACACACACACACTCCTCTCACACACACACACTCCTCACACACACACACTCCTCACACACACACACACACACTCCTCTCACACACACACTCCTCTCACACACACACTCCTCACACACACACACACTCCTCTCACACACACACTCTCCTCTCACACACACTCTCCTCTCACAAACTCCTCTCACACACACACTCTCCTCTCACACACACTCTCCTCTCACACTCCTCTCACACACACTCCTCTCACACACACACACTCCTCTCACACACACACACTCCTCTCACACACACTCTCCTCTCACACACACACACTCCTCTCACACACACACACTCCTCACACACACACACACACACACTCCTCTCACACACACTCCTCACACACACACACACTCCTCACACACACACACACTCCTCACACACACACTCTCCTCTCACACACACTCTCCTCTCACAAACTCCTCTCACACACACACTCTCCTCTCACACACACTCTCCTCTCACACACACTCTCCTCTCTCACACACTCTCCTCTCACACACACACACACTCCTCTCTCACACACTCCTCTCACACACTCTCCTCTCTCACACACACACACACACACACACACACACACACACACACACATGCTCCTCGCACACACACTCTCCTCTCACACGTACTCTCCTCTCACACACACTCCGCTCACACACTCTTCTCACACACACTCCTCTCACACACTCTTCTCACACACACACACACTCTACTCACACACTCTTCTCTCACACATGCACTCCTCACACACACTCTCCTCTCACACCGTTCTGACTTGGCGACCGCTCGGCTCCTCTTAGCATTACCTGAAAAACCCAGGCCCAGAATCACAGGGCTGGTAGCTGCTCTTTCACAGCTGTCGGGCTGGTTAATCGGACGCAGGTCAAAGCTGCAGAACAGTGGGTTTGTGAGTGAAGGCGTCCGTCTGTCCGTCCGTCTGCAGGTGTACTACCCTGTGAGGCACCACCTGGTGCAGCACATGATCAGCGCCATGCAGCGGCTGGGCTTCACCCCCAGCGTCACCATCGAGCAGAGGAAGCTGGCCGTGGACCTGGCCGAGGTGGTCATCAAGTGGGAGCTCCAGAGGATCAAAGACCAGCAGGTACACGCTCCGTCTCGGAGGAGAGGTGACCCTATTCAACCTGGACTGCAAAGTCTTTTTCTTTTCGACTGAGATTTGTCATAGCCAGAGTTGAGAAGCTTTAAATAAACATGGCTGGTTTTTGCGGGCCTATGCGTTCCATATCCACTGTAATTGTCAAATCTTCGGCAACAAACCTCTTAAAGCTAGTCGGCCTAAAGGTTGATTATCAGGCTTCTCTTCCCATTCGTCCTGCTGTGATTGGGCACTCGGTGTGTAACCATGGGAACCCGCGCTGATGTGCTTTGCGTGTGTCTCACAGCCGGAGTCTGAGGGGGACGCGGCGGGGAGCGGGGAGGGGACCAGCAGCGCCTCCGCAGCCATGAAGCGCGGTCTGTCCATGGACTCCGGCCAGGACGTGAAGAGGTTCCGCACTGCTACAGGAGCCGTGAGCACGGTCAGAACTCCTCAAAACACCGCCCCTCTGCTAACGGGTCACTGTGGAGCTGGGGTGCTGCCGCTGCCAGACTGTGAGCTCAATCTGTGTTCGTTTTGTTGGTAGGTGTTTGGACGCAGCCAGTCCATGCCAGGGACTGAATCACTGCTTACCAAGCCTGTGGAGAAACAGCACACCGACACTGTGGTTAACTTCCTCATCCGGATCGCCTGCCAGGTACGCAGAACTAGTTTATTGGTACCTCAGGACTAGTAAAACATCATAACTACCAACCGTATATATATTTGTTCACCCCCACGGTGACTCACAGCAGAGCAGAGCTGTTGAGAGTGGGTGTCCTGCTCAGGGCAGCTGTGGGCAGTCTCATTGGTAATCCCTCACTCTACCACAGAGAGGAACTGGAAGTAAGGATCACATAGAAACTGCAGGATAATCTTTTATATTGGTAATACAGCAACTGTTTTCCTGAGTCACAAACAGTGCCAGGTTTCTCAAAATCTTCATCACAGTTTTACCCATTTGAATGGAGTCTTATAATGCAGTCAGGTGAGTGGTAATTATGAGGAATTATGGCTGATTGGGGCTATTGTGCGGCAGCGATCAGAGGGGCCATTTTGTAGAATCAGTGGCTGTTTTTCCCGATGAGGTGAGAGGCTGTGGTAATGGTGCAGACTGACGCAGGGCGTTGGGTTCCTCCCCAGGTGAACGATAACGCCAGCGTGGCGGGCTCTCCGGGGGAGCTGCTGTCTCGACGCTGCGTCAGCCTGATGAAGACTGCCCTGCGGCCGGACATGTGGCCCCGCGCCGAACTCAAGCTGCAGTGGTTCGACAAGCTGCTGATGACCGTGGTAAGCGCTCCTTTCCCTCAAACGCCAGAACCGACGCGCGTTTAAGACGCCTAACGTTAGCTAACATATTCAAACTTTTCTGTTCGGTAGGAACATTAGCTAACGTTTACTAACAACAACAATGGCTGCTGATGGGAGAAACGCCGTCACAACCAACCTTGACACAACCAACATTTGGTTGTTATAATCCTCTTTAATCAATGTAATATGTGTTCTTACCTTTCAAATAAATTACAGGTCAGCAATTAATCAGCTGGCTGGCACTGTTAGATCAAAGTTGCATCCATTTGTATTAAAAAGGCGTTGGTGGTGAACTGAATAGAATGTCATTTATCAGTAAGGTGTTGGGCTGCCACTGTTTTAGATTAGACTGGCTGCTTTCACCCCAGGATGAGCTGATGTGGCCTGCTCTAGGTCTTTCACTTTTTATGAATGCACAGACATCACATGAGTGTGCTTTTTATTCGGTCATTTCTCTTTGTCGATGTTATCTTTGCCTGCTGGCAGTGCATGCTGGCACTGTCGCTCCTGAAACATCAGCGATTGATATGTTTTGGTCATTGAAGCTCTTGCCAAAAATTCACACCAACAATCACTCCGCAGCCGTGCTACTGTAGTTAATTCTAGACTACGGCCTGTCCAGCGCTGTTAGACCCGACCCTATGCATGTTGGGATGTCATTTGTTCGGTTGTTGGATGAGCCACTCCTGTACAGTAGCAAAGGGCTTGGAAGAGGGCAATCTCAACTCAACAAATATCAGCTCCTATTCCACTGTAGCTTAACTGGACGAGAGGTGAAGTCCCGTGAGCAAGCGTAACTACGCAAGTCTGCTGTTCCTCTCTGAGAAAGGCCAGAGAAAATGTTCAGTATCAAGACACCACGCATGTGCGATGGTGAACAACTGCAAGATAACTTCTCTGTGTTCGCGCTATATATTTCACCCAAGTAAACTGTCCATTTTGTACCTAACAATGTGTAGGCTATCCAACGACCCGTGTGAACCCAATAAGGACTCATGAAGTATAGAGAGTAACAGCTCCTGTAAAAAACTTTACCATAGAGACCCATTGTAAAAAATAAAATAAAAAGGCCCTGCTTAAGCGTGGAACAAATTAGCCTCTGAGTTGGACCTCTATCTATTGTTGTTCTCTCATAGTAGCCTCTTTGATTATTATGGTTGTCTCACTTAGCCAAGGTGTTTTTCTTTGTTCACTAACTGTAGGCTTGTAGACTGAACAGCAGCAGCACTAGATAATTACCTACATACCTTAATCTTCATTTTCCTCTGTGAAAAGCAAGCCAACTTAGCCCCTTATCTGTATTTCATACATTAAATCCTTTTCAGCAGAAAAGCGAGCGAGCGGTGGCCATCTTGTGAGGTCCCAGCGCTCAGTTTGAAATATAGCCACCCAACCACCTCCCTTGTGAGCCTGGCACGGTGGCCAGACCAATAGGCCAATAGTTTCAGTTTGTGGACTGTGGACTGGACTCCGGGCAGATCGATGCCGTTTCTGTTTGCCGGTGACAAAGACCTTTTTATCGATCCGTGCATCTCAGGTTGCCTCTTCAAAGGTTCCCAAGGGCTTCACCTACAATAGTTCTGCTGGCCAGTCTGTCCCAGAAAGGCGTTCCGTCTTTTGTCCCAAATCTGTATTCAGGCCTTGCTTTTCGGATGTCTTCTTTTTTTTTTTTTCTTTTTTTTTTTTGGTTGTCTGGGTCCTCGCTAGCGAGGCATCAGTGCTAAGCACTTTATTTAACTTCTCCGCTGCTTGAATTGATATCCCCCTTTCCTTCTCTTCCTTTTGGAGTGACCAATTCAAATGTCAAACAGAGGCCGTCCTGCTCATAAAGGGCACTCGGCCTCCTACGCAGATGGGCAGCGTCTCAGCGCAGTGGCCCCACAGACACGCCGACACACCGGATTTATCCTCCACAGCAAAACCCTGAAACGCCGCTACCGCCTCTTGTTCCGGCTCTAATTGTTATGCATGAAATTGTGTGTGGTGCCCTAGAGTGCCGTAAGCGTTAGCGGGGCAGGCGTCGAGTCCATCTCGAGTGGTTTGAGAGTGTGAGGGCCCCGTGGCGCTTTGGCTGCCTTTAAAAGGGGGATTAAAAAGGTATTTAACGCCTCTCCGCTGTCCGTCTGACAACATGCATCCTCTTTTTGGAATTGCACTTTTTTTTTAACAGCGAAATAAATAATGCAGGAGCATGTAGCGTCAAAGGGAAATGTTTCCTTGCTCTGAGAATGTTTTATACAGCCAGCGGAATGTTTCGCACAGCGCTCCCTTGACAGACAGTTTTAGCAATCTGGTAATGTAATCACATTCATATACCGGAACTGTTACGCCGAAGCATTCAGCTCACTTTAGCTGCTCTGACAGGCCTCCTGTCTAACCACGATTGCGCATCAATCCTCACATTATTTGGTGTCGTTTTCACGCGAGGAATATTTTATCTGACTGCTGGGCTTGGTGGTGGCTGTACGTGTGCAACTTTCACCCGGAAAGAAAATTGGGGCCCGACCACACGCTCCCATACACACCCGTTTACGCGGCGTTCCTGCACACGGGCGCTCATCCGCCCACGTTTTGGTGCACGGCGGCCCGGTTCCATGTGAAATTCTGCGGAAGAACAATATATGCGGAATATAATTAAAGTGAAATAAGAACCCAGCTGAGCCCAGGCAGGAGCGCAGAGAGGCAGAGGGGTAATTTGCTCTGAAGGCAGTGGCGCGAGTCTTTCCTCTGTCCTGCTGTCGGGAGCGGGCCTGCACTGCTCCCCTATGAGACGGCTCGCTCCGGCTGCCTGTTCCACCGCAATTAACACACGAGGAAAATTTGGCTCCTCATTTGTGTTGAAATAACATAATGGCAATTTAAGGGAGCGCTCTCTCTGAGAGTACCTTTATCTCGTTTCCGCGTCAGCCCCGGACATAAATTACCTGCTGAAATAATGACAGTGTGACTTTACCAGGGGCCGCATCAGCCCAGCAGGTGAAACGCTTCGTGGGTGTATTTCTTTACGAAAGAACTTGTCTAATTAACGTCCACAGTCCGGTTGCCCGGATGTTGTATTGTGTTGGAGCGGCACGTTTTGCTAGCGTAGCGTTCCTTCAGAGTCCGTGTACGCTGAGCCCTTACTGGTGTTTGTGTTTGAGAAGAAGAGCGAGGGAAAACCCACATTACATACAGGAGATGGGTGAACGGCTCTCAGGGTGGCTGGGTCCCATTTTAGACAACAAAACCAAATCAATACGTGTACAAGGAGGGAAATCGATAGCTTAATTTGTCTTAAAGCTGTGGGAGAGAAGTGCAAGGGCTTTTACTCAACCCATCGCCTGTGGTGCAGTAAACTTGCTTAATGCAGAAGGTGAAATGCTGTCGTACCGACGTGGCAGGTTTGGACTGCCTTCAGACGGCTGTTCCGTTGCTTAACCCTTACGCGCCAGGAATTTTAAACAGGCAACCTCTTTAATTTCTGCCATTCAGATTCGCACTGACACTTGAGCACAAATTTTTAATTAAAAAAAAGTGTGTTGTCAAAGCAAATTCATAAACCATTCTCTTAACCAGTGCCCTGTGAAGCTGCTATCACAAAAGAGAATAGTTTTGTGGCATGTAATCAGAAATACAGTTTTTTCCACAGTAATTATCCACGTGCGAGAAAGCGATGCATGGCGGAATACAAAAAGCGCATTTCAAAGGATTGAATAAGCAGCAGGAAATGCATTCACACCATGCTCTTTTTGAATTGGCTAGCTCGGATAATTTACTTGGCGGTAGCTTGCCAATAATGTAAATGTGGCACTGTAGTGAGCCATTTTAATATTTGTGAAGAATTGCGGAGGAGAGAAAGCTGTTCCAAGAGACCGTAAACAGCTAGGCTCTGCACAGCGGTTAGTCTGTGTTCCCCGATGTTTTGACGGTCGTGTGCGCAAGTCACTGAGTGCCTGTCATTGGCTGCTTTCTGTGTACTTTTGTGTCCTAATCTTAACCTAAGACCCATACGGGCACAAGACTTAAAAAAACATTCACTGAATTGAGAGGGAAATATTATGAGAGGGAAATATTATAAACATGTTATCTTGTAAACATATTTGAACTTCTATCATGAACATTGCAATGTTTTGTTTGCCCCTTTTAAGATTGCATTAACGCGAGGGAGAAAGGAATTAATGTGTAATTTGTCCAATCGAGTATCCATTTCATAAATACAATCCAAACAGGTCAGTTTTTTTTTTTTTTTTTTTTTTTGTCTTGTTTTTGTTGTACTTTTCCCCCCTGTTTTTCATATCGGCGTTGTTTTAAGATGGAGCCAGGCGAGGTTATCGCCGCTTGCTGCCGGTTGTCTGGGGCTTCATGTTTTTCTGTCTGGATTGTGTGCGCCAGCCCTCCTCGCCTCACAAACGAGCTGCTTTGTATCCGCTCCCCCGGGAGAACACACAACCTGCTCGACAGTCTTATTAACCCTAATGAACAACACTCCACAATCTGATTGCTTTTCATCATTTCATTGTACTCGCTAGTTAGCAACTTAGGGACTGGCTGCGATAATGGGCTTGAATATCCAATATAAATTGTGTGGCTGAATAGAGGCTTGGGTACTTCATTGTCTTCAAGTCTCTGGGGTGGAGGCAACTTCACTAGCCAATCCCGGTCTTATCTACACAGGTCGTTTTTGTACTTTAGTTTTTACTCCCCGTTCTTTTTGGCAGTATGATTAAATACATCTTCTGTAATAAACATCAAGAACATTCAAGTTTCTGATGCTCATGAATTATTTAATAAACGGCGTATTCATGAAATGTAATGTTAAATGAATATGTTGTTGCATTCACACACAGGGAGAAGCCTGGCTGGGAGAGTCCTCTCAGCCGGATGTGTGGTGAGTCAGCGCTGACATTTTGTCTGTCCCTCATCCTCTTAGGAGCAGCCCAACCAGGCCAACTTCTCCAACATCTGCACGGGGCTGGAGATCCTGAGCTTCCTGCTGACGGTGCTGCAGTCGCCCGCCATCTTGGCTCACTTCAAGCCGCTGCAGCGCGGCATCGCCGCCTGCATGACCTGCAGCAACACCAAAGTGCTGCGGGCCGTCCACACCCTGCTATCCCGCCTCATGAGCATCTTCCCCACCGAGCCCAGTGAGTTTCCCACCGCCTGTCTCCCCCACCACCCACCTCGTTTCCCCCACCAAACCCAGTGAGTCCCCCACCGAGCCCAGTGAGTGTCCCACCGCCTGTTTCCCCCACCACCCACCCCGCCCCGTCTTCCCCACCGAGCCCAGTGAGTGTCCCACTGCCTGTCTCCCCCACCACCCACCTCGTCTCCCCCACCAAACCCAGTGAGTCCCCCACCGAGCCCAGTAAGTCCCTATCACCCCCCCCGTCTCCCCAACCGAGCCCTGTTCATCCTCACCGCTCGCCTCATGACCATCTTCCCCACCGAGCCCAGTGAGTTTCCCACTGCCCGGTTTTCCCCACCACCCGCCCGTCTCCTCCACTGAGCCCAGGGAGTCCTCTCTGCCCGCCCCCTCTCATGCTGAGCCCGGTTCATCCCCACCGCCCACCTCATGAGCATCTTCCCCACTGAGCCCAGCGAGTCCCCCTGCCACTGGCTACTGCCCCCGCCCCGCCTCACACCCGTCTCCCGGGATACTGGTCTCTATTTTTAGCACTGGCAGCCGTTATCCGGGACAGCCTACACCGCTGACGGCTTGACACAATCTGTAATCCATTATCTGCCGCCTTGAGCAAATGGAGGTCAGTGTGGTGAGGAATTGAGGTCAAACCTTGCTCTTCTCCTGGGCTGGGAACCCGTGGTCATTACGACTCGTTCCCTAAACTTCACCCCACCCTGCCGGCCTTGCAGAGGTCCCATCCTTTATTACACACGTCTAATACTGACATGGCTGGTGCTACACTTTGGTCAACTGGGGTTTAAACTCCAACTTGCTTTTGCAGTGTAGGTGTGGTATGCTGTTTGGCTTCCCTTAGGAGAGATAGTGGTGGTTATATAAGCCCGTGTCTGGAGATTGTAGGGTTTGCATTTTTAAAGTGGATGTAGGATCTACATCCTGGCTAAATTCCCAAACCTGACTCTCTGAACCTGCAGCCTAATCATCCCCTGATTTAATTGGCAAAAAAAAATGTTCTCTCCCTCCACCTCATCTGCTATGTGGTGAGCATTCTGGCTCAAAATGGCTGCCGGTGGGTGCAACACTTTAGTGGTGGTTGAGGAGAGTTTACGTCTCATCACTGTAAAGTGCTTTCAGTCGCAGGCTGGTGAGAAAAGCACTATATTAATGTAAGGATTTATTATTATCGAAGCGTGTGACTGGAACCAGTGCTGTTCCTTTCTCCCAGGCTCCTCCACAGTGGCCTCTAAGTACGAGGAGCTGGAGTGTCTCTACGCGGCCGTGGGCAAGGTTATCTACGAGGGCCTCACTAACTACGAGAAAGCCACCAGCGCCAACCCAACACAGCTCTTCGGTAAGGACCCCGAAAACACGATTCATTCAAACATGTTTTTCTTTTGACGCCGCGGTGTTCAAATCATTTTGTATTCATGAAGCAAGATAACCCCTCACTGTTCACATTTTATTTGTCCCTTTATTTGATGAGAACTGAACCTTGAAAATGTGTCTGTAATGGCATAGCTCATTTTTTTAGGAGGTGGATTAAACTGTTTGACAGTGCGTTGTAATGACTGCCGAGAGACCACTGTGCCTGTAACCAAACTGGAATGATCAGAGTCGTCATGGGTGTGGGGGAGGGAGGGGGGGGGTTAGCTATACCGATTTGATGCTTCACCATTAAATTAAACCCTTAAATTTAACCAAGTATTACATTGTTTTGATGCACATCAGTGTGAGATCAGCTGCCACTGACAACAGCAAAAATGTCTTTTTTTTTTTTTCTCCCCACAACTAAATCGTACATATGTGTTTAAAGTTTGCCACCGACAACCTAGTTCAAGGCCGGTGAAAGCTGCGGATCCACAATCGTGTATAAAAAGACGGACATTATTTCTGAATTAGTATTTATTTATTTTGGGACCAAGACTAAACCATTCCAAGCACATTAAATAAGTTATCTTGCCCTGGAGACCCAGACCACCTCCTCTGTCACATGGTACGGGTTTATGTTGGAAACCCAGAGTAAATGTCAGTTTATTCTGAGGTAGAGCTCACGTTGTGCTTCCCCTCTCAGCTCAGTTGTGCAGTCTGGCTGCGTAGAGCAGCACACCACTCATGTGCACGTCTTCCCAGGGGGTGACTTCATGCTTTTTAAAATAAACTACATTCACGCCTCCGGCCATATTGAAAGAGTCTGTGTTCTGTGTCTTTGTTCTCGGTGGACTCACAGTTCTTTTATTTCAGTTTCGCTCAGAAATGGCTTTCATATTTATTAGCGTGCGCGTGCTCGTCCCTGCTTTCCATGCGCAAGGTCAGTGAGTGGCTGTGCCTGGCCTGATTAGGAGACCTGTCTCAGTGGCTGTGCCTGGCCTGATTATGGTGACCTGTCTCACAGGGACGCTGATGATCCTGAAGTCTGCCTGTAGCTACAACTCCAGCTACATCGACCGGCTCATCTCGGTCTTCATGCGCTCGCTGCAGAAGATGGTGAGGGAGCACCTGAGTCCCCAGGCCAACCCAGGAGCCACAGAGACGAGTACAGGTAACCCCCTCTCACCTGCTGGAACCTCAGTCCCTCTCACCCAGTATGACATCCACCCAGTGTGACATTCACCCAGTGTAACGCCAGTCCCCCTCTCTCCCAGAGTAACTCCAGTCCCCCTCTCTCCCAGAGTAACTCAAGTCCCCCTCTCTCCCAGAGTAACTCCTGTCCCCCTCTCTCCCAGAGTAACTCCTGTCCCTCTCTCTCCCAGAGTAACTCCAGTCCCCCTCTCTCCCAGAGTAACTCCAGTCCCCCTCTCTCCCAGAGTAACTCCAGTCCCCCTCTCTCCCAGAGTAACTCCAGTCCCCCTCTCTCCCAGAGTAACTCCAGTCCCCCTCTCTCCCAGAGTAACTCCAGTCCCCCTCTCTCCCAGAGTAACTCCAGTCCCCCTCTCTCCCAGAGTAACTCCAGTCCCCCTCTCTCCCAGAGTAACTCCAGTCCCCCTCTCTCCCAGAGTAACTCCAGTCCCCCTCTCTCCCAGAGTAACTCCAGTCCCCCTCTCTCCCAGAGTAAATCCAGTCCCCCTCTCTCCCAGCCTAACTCCAGTCCCCCTCTCTCCCAGCCTAACTCCAGTCCCCCTCTCTCCCAGCCTAACTCCAGTCCCCCTCTCTCCCAGAGTAACTCCAGTCCCCCTCTCTCCCAGAGTAAATCCAGTCCCCCTCTCTCCCAGCCTAAATCCAGTCCCCCTCTCTCCAAACCTAACTCCAGTCCCCCTCTCTCCCAACCTAACTCCAGTCCCCCTCTCTCCCAGAGTAACTCCAGTCCCCCTCTCTCCCAGAGTAACTCCAGTCCCCCTCTCTCCCAGCGTAACGCCAGTCCCCCTCTCTCCCAGCGTAACGCCAGTCCCCCTCTCTCCCAGCGTAACGCCAGTCCCTCTCTCTCCCAGCCTAACTCCAGTCCCCCTCTCTCCCAGCGTAACGCCAGTCCCTCTCTCTCCCAGCCTAACTCCAGTCCCTCTCTCTCCCAGCGTAACGCCAGTCCCTCTCTCTCCCAGCGTAACGCCAGTCCCTCTCTCTCCCAGCGTAACGCCAGTCCCCCTCCCTCCCAGCGTAACTCCAGTCCCTCTCACCCACTCAGTGTAACTCCAGTCCCACACGAGTGTAAACCTAAAGGGGCTGCTTCCCACTCTGCTGGCTCTCTTGACTGCCAGTGCGAGCGCGCCGCTGATTGTGCACAATGCGGCTCAGTGTGACTTTACGGAGAGGGGTGACATTTCAGCGCGATGACCTTAGCGCCGTTTCCTTGTCTGCATGAGATTGTGGCCCCTGCGGATGTGTTCTCAGCCCCTCCGCAGAGCTCGGATATCTGCTATCGCATTGTTGTCTGGCCCGCACAAAAGCCAGCTCGCTGCCTCCCACTATAGCCATTGGGCTGAGAGAGATGTGCTGGGGAGATACGCAGTTTCACAGGGAGTGTTTCCCTCGCTTGATTTCATACCTTTATTGTCCAATGTCTCTTAGCTGAAGGAGAAAGCTTTTCACCTTGAACTAGAAACAAAACTGCGGCGGTGAACGTGTGCTGAGATTTTGGCTTGCGGTGGCAACGTTTGACCACTGGGTGCTGCAGCAAGACTGAGGAACACTTACCACAGGGCAGCCTGGCATCTCTAGGCTGGGTGTAATTAAGCAGCAGTTATTGAATCGGAGAAAGAAAGCACTGGCTGTTCTTGCAAATGCATTAAAGCCAAACCACACTCTTTGTCCTGACTCTCAATGATTCTGAGATGTTATCAGTTAACCAAACTGCTCCCAGTGACTCATTTAGTATCTGGGAGAGTGGGTCCCACACTCGCTTTCACATTGAATTAATGACTGACTGACTGTCCAACCGCCTCTTCTGCAAGAGGAGAGGCCTCCAAGGTGAGCCTGAGAGGGCTCAACATTCACCATCGAAGGGCGCGCAATGTTTGAGCAGCGTTATGAAATATTTCACTGAACACATCTAGTGGCAGTCATAGCCTTAAAACCTGCTTTTGTCAAATCGGCCATGAAATGCTAGATCAGTGGTCTCTGGAAGTTTGCTCAGATTTCCTTTGAAATTGCGCAGTCCTCGAAGGCAGGATTATCTGCCAAACCTAAGATCCTTCCCGCAGTTGTCTGAAGTTTCCCTGTGTATCTGTACTTTTTGGGAGAGAGGAGTCTGCAGTGTAGCTGAAATGGTCTTGTTTTTGCCTGTTTTCAGTGACCAGCGAGCTGGTGATGTTGAGCCTGGACCTGGTGAAGACCCGCCTGTCCGTCATGAACATGGAGATGAGGAAGAGCTTCATTCAGAGCATCCTCACCTCGCTCATCGAGAAGTCGCCCGACCCCAAGATCCTGCGGGCTGTGGTGAAGATCGTCGAGGAGTGGGTGAAGAACAACTCCCCCATGGCTGCCAACCAGGTGAACCCATCTTCTCCCGAGCGCTTCGTCCCACTACAGCAAGCGTTCACTGTTAAGGCTGCGCTCCTGTAGCTTACATTAACAATGAACTGCTTTAGGTCCTCCTGTGTAGGTATTAGAACAAGCCCAGGTACAGTTCCCTTCAAACATTTTACACCCAAATTCAACTCCTTGGGTACTGGTTTCTTCAGACCACTCTGAAGATATTCAGGCACATGATCATGCCATGATGAGTAATGATGACATTACTAGTAACATTTCACAGGTAATGACCATCAGTTAATGCAGGCTGTAGGCTGCTTCAGAGGTCGTATTTGTTTACCCCATTTTTCCGCATGCTTTGGAGAGGAAAAACTGAAAAAAGGTCAGTCCAACAATGCTGGCATAAAGCAATCATGTTGTTGCCAAAGTTAAGTTTTTGTTTTGACAGAATTTATTTTCTGGCCTTCAGGCTATTTTCCTCCGTCTTGTATAGATAGTTATGCAGAGGGCTCATCTTTTAGACAAACATTTAAGCTCACATGGGGTAAAATTACACACTCCGCTCCCAGTGCCCGGACAAACCCACACAGTGTGGTTTAACTCCTCCGTTCCAGCATATCCACCACAGCCTCAGTGTAAGAATGGCCCTGCTCATATCTGTACATGACCAAGTTTTATGATTAGAAATGCATGCTCTGTACTGTATGTCAGGGAAGAAAGCCCAATAGCCTTGCTCTGAGGGGCTGCAAGGGTAGCCAGGATCAGGCTGTTTGAGGACAGCAGCTGAGAAATCATCAGGCACAGTCAGGAGTGCAATTCCAAGGGAACTTTAATGCAAGCTTGGGAGAGGAGAGTTTCAAAGTTAGGCTCAGGATGCTAATCGTCTGGCGGTTATACGCGAGACTAGACTTCATAGCATTTGTGTTCTAATACTTTTTCAATCGTACTGAACAGTGTTTGGTCAGGAAGGCCATACATCTAAACGACGGTTAGTTGGGATAGCATTGCATCTCGTGTTTCAAAGAGGGAAACATTAATTTGAAACGAATAGCAAGTTACAAGTTATTCGCAGGATATTTTGATCAGGCATTCTAGTCACTTTAGCTCCTAGTACCCACATCTTCTATTCATGAGTGGGAGAACTACCGGGGAAAATCACCACCATAGAGCAGCATGTAATATCACATGCAGAAAGAATGGTGGGAAAGAAAGGACAAAAATGAACAGAGAGGGAGTCATTACCTGTCCTTCAGTCTGTGTGCAGCTGCTCGTCCTGTTTCCTCGAAAGAGAGAACAAAGACGCGTTAAACTGCCCTGTGTTGCATCACTGCGAGTAGAGTTCAAAATCAATGGACAAACATCATGAGAAGAAAGGCTCTTTGTTTGTGATGCTAATCGCCCTGTGATGTCTGTAAGCACCACCATGTCCTCTAAGCCAGGGTCCACCTGCAGTAGGTGCAGTGTATGCGGGTTGGTTTGTAGCTCTGCAGGGTAAGGTCTGGGTTTTAGGCTTAAAAACTAGGCAGCCGACTACTTGAGCACAGTGGAAGGGAAAGTGCACCCAGGTGTTTCTGTTCTCAAACCCTCAGGGACCTCGCGCGGCTTTGAAGCGGGGAGGCAGGGAGAGGAGACGTCTGAGGCTCTGCGGAGCTGCTCAGGCCCTCGATACATTAAAGATAAATGGACTGAATCAATCAGCTTGCGCGCGCTGTCTCTCCCTCTCTCTGCACAGATGCCCAATCTCAGGGAGAAGTCCATTCTGCTGGTGAAAATGATGACCTACATTGAGAAACGCTTTCCCGATGACCTTGAATTAAACGCCCAGTTCTTAGACCTCGTTAACTACGTCTACAGGTAATTATGGCAATTAATCACCAGGGCCGGGCGCCGGGCAGGTGTGCTATCTGTCACCGCGGCGATGTGAGAGCGCCTGGTTTCGGCCCGGGGAGGTCCGAGGCGCGGCGGAGGCGTGCGGGCCGGGGGTGGGGTTGTGCGAGCCGGCTGTCTTCAACCCCCCCCCCCCCCCCGCTGGCGTGTCTCCCGCTGGCTTTCATCCCGCCGGCCGCCCTGCAGTCCCCTTTCCTCACCCGCCTCGTCCCCCCGGCCGCCCCACACCGCCCCCTCACACAGCAGGGTCCTGACCCCACGCCTCCCGTGTTGGTTTAGCACAATGGCGGAGTCAGAGTCCTCAGTGCTCGGGGGTAATGAGGGCCTACGAGGCTCCAGGAGAATAATGCAGACGTAATTACATTAGGTGGCTGGGGGATCCATCCAATTATTGTTCTATAAGCTCCCGTCGGCCGATTTCATTTACTGTTAATTGTTGTTATTTTGTATTCACGCCCCCCCGTTGGTGTTGGCATGCCACTCAGAACGCTTCGTCCAATCACTGATGCTCCTCGCCTCTCTGCCTCTGCCCCCCCCCCCCTCCCCCCCCCGCCAGGGATGAGAGCCTCTCAGGAAGTGACATCACCTCCAAGCTGGAGCCGGCCTTCCTGTCTGGGCTGCGGTGCGCCCAGGCCGTCATCAGGGCCAAGTTCTTTGAAGTGTTCGACAGCTCCATGAAGCGCCGCGTGTTCGAGAGGCTGCTGTACATCTGCTGCTCCCAGAACTGGGAGGCCATGGGCAGCCACTTCTGGATCAAACAGTGCATCGAGGTACTTACCAAAGAGCTGCTGTGTAGCACACAGCGGTCGGTAGCTGTCTGTTCTCCGCCTGAACATCTTCTCTCTAAAGATCGATTTTTGGTAGTAAATCCGTGTAACACAGCCGTTATGTTTTGTACAGTTTTTGGAATTACCCCCCCCAAAAAAAACAAAAAAAAAACACTGTAGTTACTTGTATTGACATTGAAATTAGCTATTTGCAGAATTCATTTCTTCACGCACCATTATTCGTGCATTGAGCCCAGAAACGAACTTGCAGCTTGCAGTACAAGCCTGCTGTGACACTTCGTACAAGCCGCGTGACGTATAAGCGCTATTCTCCGTATCACTGCGTCACGCTTGGTCGCACCGTGTTTGAGCCGTTTTGCACGATTCGTAGATTAATTTAACACCACAGCCTTTCACTCCGTGAAGCTGCCTGCTGACGAGTGTCTTCACATTAAGTCTTCAGGCCGTAATTTGAACGTAGCCTGACCAGGCAGTAGACTCTGTTCCAGGGCCACAGGCCCCTCTGGACCTCGGGCCCCTCTGTCCGCGCGGCGTGATTCACGGCCCTTCCTGTGGTCCCCTCACCGCACTGTGGCCTCCTGCTGTTTGGGGGGTGGGGGGCAGTTTACACTAAACAAGAAGGAATCCATCTCAACCACAATCAATGGAGCCGCTCGGCAGTTAATTATTAATGTCTGCGCGCGGACGGCGTCAGCCTGGCCGCTGGAGTCACGGCGCGCTGCAATCTTATCATTAAAGCAGCTGTTATTGTTTCAGTCAGACTCCCATCAGCTCCATTCATCTTGGCGTGATAACGGGGCGGAGGGGGCATCCTCTCCATCCGACGCGCGCCTCCGCTCGTCATTAAAGACTCGGGCGCAGTCAAAAACCAATCATTTTTCATTTCCCACCGTAATTGGTCTGCAGATGAAAAGATGCAGTAATGTGTTTATTATTTTGTTTTGCCAACGCTAAGTATTTTTAAAAAAGATTAATTTCCGAATGCCTTCAGCGTGCGAAGCGGGCGGGAGCGGTGGACCCACATGTTTATGCAGCGCTTGTATCCCAGTGCAACGCGTCGGGATGCTGGCGGAATAGAGAGTGCGGTGGCGATGATTGCTAGGCTTTTGGCAAAGGGCTTTTTTGACCTCTGTTGATGCCTACAGTATGAATACAACATGGGAGGATGATGCTCTTTTTAACCCCTGCCTTGCCCTCACATTAAAAATGACCCTTTTCAGATTAGAACAGCAGTGAAAACCCCGAATTCTTTCAGTGTGACATTTGATGACCTTTCCTGCAGTGACCCTGCCATTTGAAAAAGTTTAACATTTTAACTTTTTTTTTGTTTTCTTCAAGTTTTAAAAAGTTTTTATGAAAGTGTTACATCATCAGGGTACAAAGACGTCTTGTGTCTTATGAATCTTTTTTTAACCCTGCAGATATGAAATCAGAAGTCATAAAGTTAAATAGCACCACACATAAATCTATTATGATGTACATTTTGCGGTAAAAGCAAGTGCTGTAGACTGAAGAAGTCTCTCTGGACTGTGAAGTGGGAGAACAGTTTTTCACCGATTTATTGACAGGCTGTTTCTGCTTGAAAAATATTGATTTAAGGTTTAAAATTCAATGAAGAGGATTTACCAGAGGGGCTCTGGTGTGGGAGGGAGGGTGGACGTGGGGTGCTTGCATGATATGTGGAATACACAAGGGTTAAAACATATTGAAAAGTTGCTTTTCGTGCCTTTTTGTTGAGGTGAAGCTAAAACTCGATGGCATCGTTCCAGCCATTGCTATGAGATGCTCTTGAGATTAAAATGGCCGTGTTTTGTCAGTTGGGCTGGGGGTCTGTTTCTCCCCGGGCTGTACCCCAGCCCAGCGATGCCCGAGTCCGCGTTCCTCGTGCTGTAGCCCTGCCATTATTCAGCCGAGCGGAACGGGGCGTGTTCCGGCACCGGGCCCCGCCTCCCGTCCCGGGTCTGATTGGACGTCCCTGTCCTCCACAGCTGCTGCTGGCGGTGTGCGAGAAGAACAGCGTCATCGGCACCAGCTGCCAGGGCGCCATGCTGCCATCCATCACCAACGTCATCAACCTCGCCGACAGCCACGACCGCGCCGCCTTCGCCATGGCAACGCACATCAAACAGGAGCCTCGGGAGAGGGAGAACAGCGAGACCAAGGAGGAGGTGAGCCCCAAACCCCCCCCCCCCCCCCGCGCCTCCAGCAAGCGCCACCCCGCTGCTAACACAGCCACATCTTTCAGCCCGACCCCTCTGCTACCCCTACCCCTGCCAAGTCGCTGTAGGGCTGACCAACAGAGCAGCAGCTGTCAGTGAGAGCCCTGGAGGGGCCCAGACCGCTTGCCAAGTGCATGCCAGTCTGCATCTTGGAGGAGAGCTTGACCCGTGCATATTTAACCCCGTATGTCTGAGCCCGGGCCCGTTACAAACACTATACACCACAGGTTACAAGGTCCCTGACCGCCTGTCTTCAGATACGGGGCATTAGTGGTTTTATGCACGCACGTGTAATCCATTTTAAGACCCGGGACACGTGAGACAGGGAAAGAAAAAAAAGCGGAAGGAGCCGCTTCCTGCCTGCCTCTTCAGGCCCAGGCCCAGGTGGCGTACGAGGGCTTTTGGAGTTGCTCTTAAACGTGTAGCGGCGCTGCAAGCTTGTGCTGTTTGATTCAAGCTTCATCTTGAAGATGATCACAGCGGAGGGATCAATCAGGCAACGTAGTGACTGTGCTCATGGAGCAAACCTGTGAACTCCTTCACCAGTACTGCCTTCCTGCACTCAGCTGGAAACCAGCGGAGTGGTGAAGTGACTGTTCTGCCTGCTTCTTCTTTATCTTTTCTGCCAGGTTGAATGAGAACCACTTCCAATTTCCTGGGCAGAAAAAAAAATATCTGTGCTTCATGCAGCGAGAAGACATTTCTCCTAGAAATGAATTTCTTTTTCCTGTACTGATAGGTGGTTTTGTTCAGTTGTTCCTTGTTAATACTTAGTCTCCTCTGATTGGCTGGGCTTGTTGTTGGGTGGCTGTGGCTCTGTGAAATTACTTTTATTGGGAACATAAACAAGGGCAGCTAGCTTTTTGGTTTATAGTTCATAGCTTTTTCACTTTGTTACTGCAGAACCCCTCATGGTTTGAATGGGATCCTTGTCATCGTTTCAATTTTTATGTTGCATTGTTACAAGCTCACGTTATTGTTGTTACAAGTTCAGGTTTTGCGGATAGCATTTACTAATACGTTTATTGGAACAATATACAGATAGTGGTCCATTTCCCCTCACCCCTTTAGACTTGAGCATTGTAATACCCTTCCTTCAGGACGTGGAGATTGACATTGAGCTGGCTCCAGGAGACCAGACCAGCATCTCCAAGACCAAGGATCAGGCCGAGAGGGACGCCGGAAACCAGCTGCACATGCTGACCAACCGCCACGACAAGTTCCTGGACTCCCTGCGAGAGGTCAAGGTGAGCTGTGACTTTGAGATTCGCCGTCCGCACGCTCCCTCCCTCCCTCCCTCTCTCCCTCTATGCTGGCTGATTCTGCAAGACTTTCAATCGCGGGCTTTTGATCTGATTAGCGCCTAACCATTTACTCTTTGCACACAGGTCACCCGTGCATTGATTTTTGTTTAATCTGGGACACGGGAGTGCGCTGCATGCAATGCTCGCACTGACTACAGATAAATGTTTCACCAGTTTCAGTTCACAAACCTGACCTGTCAGTAAGCCCAGAGGAATCCGTGCCATAACCTGTTTTATGAATATTCATTCGCTCCTTCAAACGCAAAGTATCCTCCTCAGTTAAGTTAATTTTCCTCTTTTGAGAATGTAATTAAAAGTCCTGAGTGTTGCTCTCTCCAATCTGTATTCATGTGGAAAGTGGTCTGGGGCAGATAGACATTGAAATTGCGCCCTTGCATTTTAAATCAGCAAGGAGGCGGTCGCTTCTCACACTCTTCATAGTCTGAGGAAGTATTTAGTGTGCATTATTATTTGGATGTGAATTAAGTGTTTGAGCCATCAAGCAATCCAGCGATTGTTTCAAAGAAAATAAAGGCTCTTGGTGTATTATTATTTACGACCCAGAGGTCGTATTTGGGCATCTGCTCTATGGTGATAACTGCAAGTTCATTTTCTTTATATTTATTTGTTTTATAATTTTAGGTGGTGGCCCTTAAGCTGTGAGCTCATTCCACACGTTTCTGTTCAATCTGCATGGTAAAATAACTTATTACCTGTGTGGACATCTATCCCTGAAATAGTTGGGCATTCCGGGACAAATGGGGCTTTAAATTTCGGATAAATAAGGACTTTGAATGTGGTGATAATTGATCTAGAATGCACTCGTAATCTTGATGAAATGAGGTACTGGCAGGGCTGAGCAGTCATTTGTGTGTGTGTGCTTTTGTGTGTGGTGTGTGTTTGTGGTGTGTGTGTGCGCGCTTGTGTTTGTGTGTGCGCTTGTTGACAGACGGGAGCCCTCCTGAATGCCCTGGTCCAGCTGTGCCACATCTCCACCCCCCTGGCAGAGAAGACCTGGATTCAGCTCTTCCCGCGGCTGTGGAAGATCCTGTCTGACCGACAGCAGCATGTGAGCTCTAATGCCGGCACCCAGCACTACAGCAGTCCTTACAATCCCAACTCTCCTCACTGCAGTAGTCCTTACAATCCCAACTCTCCTCACTGCAGTAGTCCTCACAATCCCAAGCTCTCCTCACTACAGCAGTCCTTACAATCCCAAGCTCTCCTCACTAGAGTAGTCCTTACAATCCCAAGCTCTCCTCACTAGAGTAGTCTTTACAATCCCAGCTCTCCTCACTACAGTAGTCCTTACAATCCCAGCTCTCCTCACTACAGTAGTCCTTACAATCCCAGCTCTCCTCACTACAGTAGTCCTTACAATCCCAGCTCTCCTCCCTACAGTAGTCCTTACAATCCCAAGCTCTCCTCACTACAGTAGTCCTTACAATCCCAGCCCTCCTCCCTACAGTAGTCCTTACAATCCCAGCTCTCCTCCCTACAGTAGTCCTTACAATCCCAAGCTCTCCTCACTACAGTAGTCCTTACAATCCCAGCCCTCCTCACTACAGTAGTCCTTACAATCCCAGCTCTCCTCACTACAGTAGTCCTTACAATCCCAGCCCTCCTCCCTACAGTAGTCCTTACAATCCCAGCCCTCCTCCCTACAGTAGTCCTGACAATCCCAGCTCTCCTCACTTTTCTATCGTCCTTACACTCACTTTGTGTCTCAAATCGCACATTTCACATCCCTATGCAAATTGTGGAATGCAGTATTTTAACGAGCCATATGTTGGCATTATGTAAGTAATTGGGAGTTTATGTGATTGAACCTGATTACAGAAAAGTTTCCTGGAGCCACAAACAGACAGCAGTTTAGAAAACAAAAGCTATAAACAACTGTTTTTCAAAAATTTGGCCTGATTTTTTTCAGGCCTGTGAAAGAGCGCCCCCCCCGTCCCACTCTGCATTGAAAATGGGCTAACTCTGCAGGGGAAATGATACAAAAGGAAAAATGACCCCTTAATGATTTCTTTCCCCATTGAAATGGAAGGAAAATGGCCCACCCAAAAAGTAGGGCACACATTTATGCTAATGTAATTCTTTTCACCTCAGAGGCCAGTGCTGTACTTTAGGAAATAATTCAGTGTATGATAATGGCCCAAGGAAAACATTGAGTGAGGCTGCCTTTTGGATTTTCATGTCACAGTAATGAACAGCGTGTGTCAGTTGTCTGAACCTGTATTGAAACAAAGGCGCTAGTGAAAATGTAAGGGGGGTGGGTGTAGGGGGGACGTCCGTGAAACCAATTCTCCATTTCCTGGCTTTGTTTGTTTTGTTTGATTTGTGAGCCTGTCTCAAAGAGCTGTTTAAGGGTATCCCTGTTTGCCCAGGATAAGAACCACTATTTGTGCATCACTAAGTTAATTATGGTCTGTATTGGCGTGTGCAAGAATTGGTCGGTCTTGAAAATGAAGGCTGTTATTCAAAATGAAGCCAGGAATACATTATCTTCGCCTTTTGTCGGAAAGCCTATTTTTAAGCAGCGAAGCATGGTGCTAAAAATTACTGCCATGCATCCCCACCTAGGATTTACTGCTACCTGTGCCTTTTCCCTGTTAAACTAAAATGGCACCTCTGCTCTGGGGCAGTCAAACATATTTTTGAATGCTTTTATTTTGTTTGTTTTTACAGTTTTGGACAGTGGTTCAATTTCTGTTCTTTGGGCTCTGTCCTCCTGCACATTGTAATTGAAATGAAACAATGAATATGAGGTTAAAGTGCAGAATTTGATGTGTGTAGGAATTACACTCCTTTTTATATATTGTCCCCCATTTTAGGGGACCAAAAGTAATTGGACAGTCTCTTCTCGGCTGTTTCCGATTAGTCAGGTGTATTCAATCATTTCCTTAGTGGACTAGGTTTATACAAATGGTCACTTCAGTTGCTCTAAGATGAGTAGTCTCAGTATTTCAGTTTCATGTCCTTCTGAAGCTGCATTAGTGAAGCGTGAGACCACTGCATTCCCGGCTCTCTCTGAAGCTCCTGTTTCCGCCCCCCTCCTCGCTGACAGTCTCTTTCCGGAGAGATGAGCCCCTTCCTGTGCAGCGGCAGCCACCAGGCTCAGAGGGACTGCCAGCCCAGCGCCCTCAACTGCTTCGTGGAGGCCATGTCGCAGTGCGTGCCTCCCATCCCCATCCGGCCCTGCGTGCTCAAGTACCTGGGCAAGACGCACAACCTGTGGCTGCGCTCCACGCTGATGCTGGAGCAGCAGGCCTTCGAGAAGGGCCTCAGCCTGCACATCAAGCCCAAGCAGAGCACCGAGTTCTACGAGCAGGAGAGCATCACGCCCCCGCAGCAGGTACGCGTTCCCGTCCTCCGCCGCTCGCCGGCCGTGCCTCCTGAGCCCGTGGGGTTATCAGCGAGCGAGCGAACGCGCGTGCTCTCCCGTGGGTCACCCGCGTTTCCTCTCCCCGCAGGAGATCCTGGACTCGCTGGCCGAGCTGTACTCACTGCTGCAGGAGGAGGACATGTGGGCGGGCCTGTGGCAGAAGCGCTGCAAGTTCCCCGAGACCAGCACCGCCATCGCCTTCCAGCAGCACGGCTTCTTCGAGCAGGTTAGCGGGCGGGCCGCGGGGCCGAGCCAGAGGGCGGGGGGGAAACCTGCCGCCTTCCTGCGCTGACCGCTCTGGTGGTCTTAAGACTCAACAACAATATTTTACTCACACGCAGACCGGTGTAACCATGAGTCTTCCTCCCACTGACCGCCATGTCAGCAGACCGCAGTGACTCGAGTCTGACTGCGCAGTATGCAGAGTGCAGTGTGGCTAACCAGTGCTCGCTTCCTGACCTGAGAGGGTTTTTTTTTTTTGTGCTTTCAGGCGCAGGAGAGCTATGAGAAGGCGATGGAGAAGGCGCGGAAGGAACACGAGAGAAACAACGCGTCCCCCGCCATTTTCCCCGAGTACCAGCTGTGGGAGGATCACTGGATCCGGTGAGGAATCTTTCCCTTTCCTGAGTGTCTCTGACAATCTCTAATATAACTTTTTAAGCTAATTTTGAATTATGCTGTGCTTTTCATTGTTGTGATACTTTCTGTAGTGATTTTTCCCCCTAATTGGAGCCTAATAAGGACATGAATTGGGATCATAAATGGCCTCATTATGCCAGCCTCAGTGGGACTTGAATGCGCGGGAGCCAGCATTAACTCCAACACTCCATCTGTGGCAGAGTCCTAACTGTGCTAATCTTTCTGCTCCTGCCCAGCTGCTCCAAGGAGCTGAACCAGTGGGAGCCATTGACTGAGTACGGCCAGTCGAAGGGCCACTCCAACCCGTACCTGGTGCTGGAGTGTGCCTGGAGGGTGTCCAACTGGGCCGCCATGAAGGAGGCACTAGTGCAGGTAATGCTGGTGTGGCGGGCGGCCATTTTAAAGTGTGTCCTGGGTCCTTAAGCTGTCAGAGCCTTCAGTCGATCATGGTCCACAATGTGGACACTCAATCTGAACATGACCACAATCATCAGACAAAGCGGGAAAATACGTGACTGGATGCGCATAGGGCAAATTACCCCCCTACATGCATGTTTTCTCAACCACGGAGCGCGTTCTCTGCCATTTTGCAAAACAAAAGTGTGAGTATGATAATTTCATCCCTACTGCGGAGGGCAACATATAATAACCACAATTCAGCGCTTACTGTTTCCAGAGTTGGCTCTCTAGAGGGATATAAAATGCCATGGGCTCCTAAACATCATAGAATCCTGAAGGTCATGGAGTCTGTGTTTGTGTCCTGGGGAGTGTGCAATCTGTTTTAAACGCTGTTTCCCAGTGTCTCTTGAGCAATGGTGCAGGGCTGCTCGCATCCTGGGGTCTCACTGCTGGAGCAGCAGCCTGTGGACTGTAGGGGGTGGACAGCAGAGGAGGAGGCAACATACAGACCCAGGCCGTTTGTACAAAGCGCATGCTGTTGATACTCCCATGTATTAGCATTAGCATGTCCGTTTTTCCCCCTAAGGCGAGTGCTTGGAGGACACCCACGTTATATGAAACACTAGCTTTCTGTTGAGAGGTTAATTCGTCTGGCCAGGCTTTTTTTGGCGTAAAGAGGGCTAAAGAAAATAACCGGAGAGAAAGTAGAGACGGAACGCGACGGTAACAGATGCGTGCTAAGCGCTGGGCTTCTTCAAGGAGACTGGGAAAGACATCCATTGAGGTTTGTGCCTAAGGTGACACCTAATTAAAATGTCCGCCGCTGCAGCTCCCCCAGCCCTCCCTCTGCCGCGCTTTGCATCTCATATTTACGGAGCCGTCCTTGAATAATTGCTCAAACATCTGCCGGGAAGCCATTTGTTTTCGGAGACAAGCCGCCCGCTACTTGGAGGAAGAGGCAGTGAGGAAGTTTAA
Organism: Conger conger; assembly: GCF_963514075.1. NCBI lineage: Eukaryota > Metazoa > Chordata > Actinopteri > Anguilliformes > Congridae > Conger > Conger conger. The sequence goes on along the minus strand of NC_083761.1, from coordinate 62,528,416 downwards.
ATGTCCCGGCTTTCAATTAAAGCAGGGCTGATAAGGCCAGCGCCATCTCTGGGATATTCATCAGTTGCCAGCAGTGATAAGTACGTGTTGACTGATCACTGTAATTACGCCTCATGCGTAGCTGTGTTGCGCAAGTTTGCAACCCAGCTGTTGAGACTTTTTTTTCTCTGTTGTGCCATGCACAACAAGCTTAACTGAAGCCTGGTTTTGTCTAATTTTTTCACATGACAATCACAGTTTTGAAAGAAAAAAAAGTCAATTACCCAACAATGAGTTGAATGGGTACTTAAAATCATACTATGCAGAATTTCTTTCCTTGCTTTGCTACATGTCTCCCGCCCCCTTCTCAACCTTGCATACACCCCCTAAATGACAAAGTTCACCCACCAATAGAACAACTAGATATTCTGCTCTGGCTTAGTAGAATTGTAGCTTTGTAACATTGTACTGCCGACTACTGGAATCACGTTTCTTTCAGAAATACAGGAATACCTGCATTCATACCAGTCAGGCAGTCAAAATTATGACAAAATGCTTGACTGGCATATCCGATAGCAAAAACTGTAAGCAACAAAGTTCCATTCCATAACTAAATGTAGTGGTGATGGAATGGACCTATGCTAGCTACTGCTAGCACAGCTCTAGTGGGTAACAGAAGCACGCATACTCACAAACACGTCAAATCATTGTCGCTTTTATTTTTATCAGACATCTCAAGTCTCCCGGAACGTCCGGGAGTCTTGGATTTGAGCCATGAGCTGCCTGCCCACAAGAATGATCAATTTGTGGGAATACATGGTAGAATCTCCTGAAAATATGCGGTAGTCCTGTGCTGGGGGACCCAGCTATCATGGTCAGCCAGCTAATGTACATAACTGACCGTTTTTTTGGCTATCCTCAGTGAGCCATTAACGGCAGCTACCTGACTATCTCACAAATCCAGCTAATGCACCACTGTTGTGGTCTCCTCTTGCGTTCCTCCTACTCCTACATTATTGGCCACATGCTTTCAGATACTGTGCACAAAGATAAAATACATGTCACAAACACTTCTTAGAATTGCAAATACAGGTAGGCAAGCAAGGTAACAGGTGCAACACACCCCCCACAGACACACAGCTACAGTTTATTGTAGTAATGAGCATGGTTGTTATAGTATTTTCAAGGTGAAAATCCTGCATAGTATGCCTTTAAAATTCACCTTCTCTCGGTACTGAGTGTAATGTGAAGGAATGAGTAATGAGACTTGCTTATAGAGCTGAGATAGGACCCTGATCCTGAAAAATGATGTAACATTAAAAATGGGTCCTCCCACGGCCATACGGGTCAACATGGTTCATGCCGTGTTTCTTTTCATAGTTGCAGGTACACAAGCAGTGCTTTCGCCAGCAGGACTGTGACGGCTTGCAGAGGTGGTTCTGATTGATGTTTATTTTGTTCAGTTTTCTTGTTTTGTCTTTACCTGCACAAATCATTGTGCTTTTTTCACTGTGCTGTTAGCAGGTGCCAGCCCAGTGCAGCCTCTGATTTATGGCAGTTATGGGCCTGGAGGTCGAGCTGCATTATGAAGCGGCTTTACTTTTTTATTTATTTATTTATTTATTTTTAATATCCAGACACAACACAGAAGAGAGCCTCTGGTGACACATTCTGTTGTCCCTTTGCCCGCTGTAACCTGAAACCCGCAGCTCTTAACATCCTCGCTCTGATCCCCAGTGCACTGTCAGCACCCTGGAGGAAAGGAGTCCCATCTCATGCAAGACCGAGTACATCAATACAACCCCCCAGCTGGCCCCCCACATACGCACACACATATGGATACACACACACACACGCACACACACACGGATACAAACACACATACACATACACACACGCACACACACACACAGACGGATATACATACACACGGATACAAACACACATACACACACACACACACACACACACACACACACACACACACATGGATACAAACACACACACACACACAGGGATATACATACACACGGATACAAACACACATACACACACACAGGGATAGACATACCCATGGATACAAACACACATGCACACATGTATGCATACGAATGGTCTTTTCACATTTTCCCTGGTGGAGTTGAGCTGTGTCTGTACATCTGGTTTGGCAGGTGGAGCTGAGCTGTGTCTGTCCCTCTTGTTTGGCAGGTGGAGCTGAGCTGTGTCTGTCCCTCTTGTTTGGCAGGTGGAGCTGAGCTGTGTCTGTATCTCTTGTTTGGCAGGTGGAGCTGAGCTGTCCTAAGGAGATGGCCTGGAAGGTGAACATGCACAGGGGGTACCTGGCCATCTGCCACCCGGAGGAGCAGCAGCTCAACTTCATCGAGCGGCTGGTGGAGATGGCGAGCAGCCTGGCCATCCGGGAGTGGAGGAGGCTTCCTCACATCGTGTCCCACGTCCACACACCCCTGCTGCAGGTGAGCGCACGCTAAAACGCACATCACGCCATCTTATTACCAGCAAAACAACTGGGTCAAATCGATTAGTTCACTGTTAAGCCATCTTTTGACATGTCGTTGATGTCGTTTAGGCTGCTGCGATGCTGTGATACCTTAATTCAGAAGTTCGTTTCATGGTTTTCATGCATTTCCAAATCTAAATAAATGCAAACAAGGCTTGAGACAAAATATTTACATTAGTCATACGACTGCCAGTAATTTTTTCAGTTACTGGCACCAGCACAAAATGTGGTTGCGCACAGAAATTTGCCGCGGCTCCCCACAAAATGATATTTAACACTGCCAGATTTTGTTGTTTTTATAACCATCACATTTCCTATTTAGTCAAAGCACATGCAAATAAGCAGGAATAACTGTTAGCGCTCTTCATCTCGGGCTAGGGGGAGGCGGGTGGAGTGGATGCTATACAGGCGGGAGATTTTTACTCGCATACGTATGCAAGAAAAATGGTTACACTCTGGTACACTAGCAAATTATAGGTCCTTCAGGTTATTGTTTTCTATGAGGAATCTCAAATTTGTTTTAGTTTAGACTGGGTCAAAGGGGTCAAGAACTTTCAGTTCTTATTTTCAATCATCTGCGAAAGCACCTTTGGCCTATTTGCCTTGTTGTCAAAGCGTGCGTTTGACATGGTTCCCTGCAAATATGCCAACTGAGATTTTGAGCTCCCCTGTAGGAATACATTTAAAGGAAAATAAAATTATTGTAAATACCAGCACGGAAACAAGAAAGGTTGAGCATTTTTTTGAGCCCCTTCAAATACCACAGAGAGAGGCTGCAGGAGAGTTTTTGCACATTCCTAATTATTTAAATGTGTGGGCCATTTGCATGTCAGATAATTCTGTTTATTGTGTACTTTGTGCTGCAAGTGCTTTGAAAACATCCTTTTAAAGTTCAGCCACAGTTTCCAAATGTCAAATTTCACAGCTGTCAGTGTGCAAAGATCAAACCGGGAAGAATTTGTACAGCTGATTAACGCATCTTGAACTTTTGAAATGTAACATTTTGAAAGTCTCGTTCTATGACTGATGGCCTAATGACCAATAAAAGTTTTTCCCAACATCCGAGCAAGACATCGCAAAAGACATAAACAAAAATCCAGTCATTCCGCCATCTGTAAAGCACAATTTTCGAGCCAGCGTCATTGTCGGTTGTCTTGGAAACCATTACAGGTTGGTACAGACCCATTATCTGTGTAGCTTGCAGGTCTTTAACAACTTTATTATAGCCAGCTGTCTCTGCGCTTACTAATGAACCCATTTATTTTCCTTTATGCTGTCCGCCTTAGCGGCTGCTCCAGTGCGTGGTATGTTCATGCTTTCATAAAGCTGCTCGCGTCTCCTGTGCATTTCAGAGACGACGGGTCACAGCGGCCTCCCCACCAGCGCACAAACATTACTCACACCAGAAATGTTGTGTTTGCAGACGCTCTCCCACCCTAATACTAGCCAAGCCCAAATCTTGCTCAGCGTTAGCAAAAAGTGAATTACAAGATCAAAAAAATGTCGAGTGGAAATTGTCAGACCTTTTCTTTTAGATCCATCAGCACACCTTTTATATTAAAGTCATGTCAAACCCTTAATAATAGAACATGGCACTATTGTTTGTATTGATTACTTGTGCAGCAGTTTGGGACTGTTATATTAAATTGCTTCTTCCCCAATAAGCCACACATCTCACCCCCAGATCTTTGTCGAATGTTTTGCCAAACATGTCGGTTTTTAGAGACACCTCAAACATCCCCATTATGGCAAAGCATCTGGTGTGTTGCGTTCTTTCACCGAACGGCCCTGCCTACTTTCAGCAGCCCTGCCACCAGCTCGGGAAGAACTGTGATGTCTGCAAATTCAGTGCAGTTTGATTGAAAATGAATGTTATTTTGCTCAATGAAAGCTAAGACTCAAAATCGATATACAGACTACTCCCCTGCTTGAAATTCTTCTGGCAGTTCTTCCATAATCCCCACCCACTCCATCATTTTCACAAACCTGCTTATCAAGCCTAACAGAGAAAGTCTGAATCACGACTAAGGTAGTCGTTCTTCTGTTAAATGGATTAGGACCAAGAAATAAATAAGAAATAGTGATAGGAACTGGGGGATGAGGGGGGGGGGCAAGCCAGGCTTCTAAATAATTAGCTAAGTGGGTCGTAATGTTTCTCTCAAGAATATGTCTTTTATGCAGTATGCTCTCTGGCAGAGAATAGCCTCCCATGTAACCTCTTCTTTCACCTTTTGGCTTCGGCCAGATCGGCAGAGATGATGTTGAATAAACCATTGGTGTTTTCCATAGGAGCGCTTTTATTAAAATTCATTGTGGACTCTAGGGCCTGAAAGGCTGACGGCCAGGCCGCACGCATAATCAGCAGATGCACAATAGCCGGCCTGTGAATTGATGTCTGGTGAATTGGACGTGCTGGAACAATGACTCAGCACATCACCCAGGACCTATCAAACTGGGGTTTACACGCGGACTCGTCACCCAGCTCCGACACCCCCCTCAATGCGCGCGGCAAACCTGCAGCGATTCCCTCTCGTCGCCCGCCTGCGTTCTTACCGCTCCACTCGGTGTATAAACTGTGTTTGTCACTGTAATTAGTGAGGCAGTAAAACTGTCTTTGCGGTTCAAGTGGTGGGCATTGATCAACGCTTTTGTTTTAGATTATCGCGTGCACCGGCTCCTGAGCATCGTCACACTCTTCATGTCGTTCTGTCGCAGATGTCTGATACGTTACGGTTAGCTTTAATGTGTTCGGCTTGATGCTGTATGATATTTATTGAATACATCTGTAATTGAGACCAGTTTTATAGAGGTTGTTCTACAGAACCAGTCTGGTTCCCCTGCTAATGAGGCTTGTCACATACCCGTACTTTTAAGTATCTGTTTTAACTGTCTCTAGTATAAAAGCACACAATTCTGGCAATAACAATATATTTCCAACAAAAAATCTATGATCACTTGGACACAAACCAGGCTGCAGATGTACTTCAATTGGGCCAAAAACGTGCTTGTACATGGGCACCACGGTTGTAGAAAAAATAAAATCTAAGTCTAAATGTTATAGTCACTCCAAAGGATTATTAATGAAACGGTAATACATTCCAAGGATCTCCAAGAACTTGACAATGAACTGATGTAAATCACCGCAGCCATATAACAGCTGTCCGTGTGCAGCAAATGAACACACTCCAGACCCAAAGAGCAGGATGACAAAATGCCGCAGATACAGGCATTTATCTGAAGCAGGAGTACTCCGATAAGTTAGCGCCTCATTGTCTGACTGTTCTCTTCACTGTCTGGCAAACGCTAGGCTAAAATGATTTTTTAAGCAATTATGTCAGAGTAGAATAATTTGCACGTATTGGCAAAAAATAAGTATAGGCTGTCACTGATATGATGAGCACCTCCCTCCCACCAGCTGCCCATGCTGGAGCTGAGGGGAGAGATAGAGGGAGACTCCAGAGAGACTGGGAGAGAGAAGGGGGAGAGAGAGACTGGGAGAGAGAAGGGGGAGAGGGAGACTGTGAGAGAGAAGGGGGAGAGGGAGACTGGGAGAGAGAAGGGGGAGAGGGAGACTGGGAGAGAGAAGGGGGAGAGGGAGACTGGGAGAGAGAAGGGGGAGAGGGAGACTGGGAGAGAGAAGGGGAGAGAACAGGAGGGAGACTGGGAGAGAGGAAGGGAGAGTGAGGGAGATAGAAGGGGATGGAGAGGGGTGGGAGAGAGGCTGGTAGCAGTGTCAGTTCAGCTCAGGGATCATCTCCAGTGTGAGAGGCGGTCTTTATCTCACCCCAGGGCTGTGGAGATGCCAGCGGAGAGATCTTGGGGAGGGACCTGGGGCGTCTAATCTGTGATCAGCACTCTCTGGTCCGTCGTTCTTAAAACTGCCTCCAGGTCTTCATTGCAGTTGCATGATGTATGAATTAATGTTTCCAAACCATTTGCACCATTTGTTCATTTCAAGGTATATAGCCGCAAAAATACCTGAGATTTCACCAAGCATATGTGCAGCATATTTTCTGTGCATTTCCATAACATTAGCTATATAAAAAAAATAATTTAAAAAATTCAAGTTTTTTTAATATTTATAGCTTTTATTATGCGATTATTATGGCAGTCCTGAAAAACAACTGGAAAACCTGCAAAGCCATCTGATAAAAAAAAAGCGCGCATGAATTGTTACACGCGTTTTAATATTTCGATCAAGATGCAGAAAATTAGTTGCCGCATTGCGTGTTATTGTCCTCTTAGCCAAAAGATGCTACAGTCATCAATCACCGCAGGCAATTTGCAGAGAAAATATACTTGTTCTGTGCGTCTGTTTTCCCCCCAAAACGCACAGTTATAAAACGGCTCCCAGAAAGTCCAATAAAAGCGATTAAAAGAGACAGGGGTGGCAGGGAGAGACTGGAGAGCAGCAGTAAGTTTAGAACAGCGGTAATTACTTTTCTCCATCAGATATCGTTTGATTAAATACCTGGAAGAAAATTAAATTTACATGATGAATGGGCACTCAGAATGAGGGTTATAACTTGGCATCAGCTGATATTAACAGATAATTGTGAAAAATATTGTATTGCTTAATTTATTTTGTTTCGAGAGATTTGATTTGGTGAGTCTGTGGCCTGATTTAGGACATTTATCTTTTAAAGTGGGTATTAGAATTGAATACATTGTTATCAGTGTTCCTCTGCTGCGTGTGGGTGTGCGCGTGCTTCAGCCTGTAGAATTCGTACTTCATTACAGCAGCTGCAGGAAGCAAATGGCGAGCGTACGTGTCCTGCTGTTTGGTTTTCAAACTTTTCTCGCCCGACACCCAATGTTTTCTCACCTTAGCCCAATGTTCTACAGCCAATCTTGAGGTGCCCTGTTCCAAAGGCAGTTTTTCTGATTATCATGAAAATACCACCCCCTTTTTCCAAGCTCTCGATCGATATCAAATGATGCGTGTTGATTGACGGATTGAGTGGATGACTTGATTTCATTTCGCAAGCAGATCACAACAGATTCCATATATCTGAGTGGAGCTCGAGGTGCATCGGAGTGTGAAGCTCATATTCCTCCATGTGAGACCCCTGCTTGTTCTGGTAGAAATGTCAGATTGTATCCCCTCGTGTGGAATGCATTTCAGATTAGACAAGTGAAATGCCATCAGGTTGACAGACATCAAACACAACAGAGTCGGGCCGGTCCGCCGAATCGTGCAGAAAACACTTTGATCCGTCTATTAAGCGCCGTGCCGTCTCAGACTTTTCTCGTGAGGTCTTTCAAAAAATGCTAAGCCTCCATTCAGGTCTGAGTAATGAGGCAGGGTCGTGTTGTTCCGTCGAAAGTTTCTCGCGGGGGTCTCACCTTCCCCCCCCCCCCCTCTCTCCCTCCTCCAGGCCGCCCAGCAGATCATCGAGCTGCAGGAGGCCGCCCAGATCAACGCGGGCCTCCAGCCGGCCAACCTGGGCCGCAACACCAGCCTCCACGACATGAAGACGGTGGTGAAGACCTGGAGGAACCGGCTGCCCATCGTGTCGGACGACCTCTCCCACTGGAGCAGCATCTTCATGTGGCGGCAGCACCACTACCAGGGTACGTCTGCGGGGGGAGGGCTGGCCTCGGCGTGCGCTCCGTCCAGAAACCGCACGGGCCACTGCCCTTAAGGCCCAGTGCACAAATCCAAATGTCAATGCAGAAATGACTAGCGAGGATGAGGTAGAAATGGATTGTGCTACGTTACGGCCAGGGTGAAAGATTTGAAGCTTTTGGCTGTGATTGTTTATGGAATCCTATCCTACGGGGATGTCAAGACATTAATTTTGATACTTGAGCTCCATGCGTAACCGAGTAATATAGAGGTTGCTCGATCTCTGGCAAAGATATTGAAGGTACAACACCCTTGTCAGACCATGCTTTTGAGTATTGCGTGCGGTTCTGGGGACCGTATTACAAGAAAGATATCGAGGCGATAGAAAAGGTTCAAAGAAGGGCAACCAGATTTATTCCATGTATAAAAGATGAAGGCTATGAGGAAAGACTTACGATACATAAAAGGAGACTGAGATGCTGATTTGATTGATGCTTTTAAAGAAGGAAGAAACACTGGGGGTTTCCAGAACCCGGCTTGATATGGTGCTAGATACCATTTCGCTTTTAGGCACTGGGTACACTGGGCTGGGTTGAAAAGCCTATTCTCATTAAGTTATGTTAGTGTTATTTAACCTGGAGTTCTGGGGGTGTCTCCTTTCTCTAGCTATCGTGACGGCCTATGAGACCAACACGCAGCACGACCCCAACACCAACAACGCCATGCTGGGCGTGCACGCCTCCGCCTCCGCCATCATCCAGTACGGCAAGATCGCACGCAAGCAGGGCCTGGTCAACGTGGCGCTGGACATCCTGAGCCGCATCCACACCATCCCCACGGTGCCCATCGTCGACTGCTTCCAGAAGATCCGCCAGCAGGTCAAGTGCTACCTGCAGCTGGCCGGAGTAATGGGCAAGAACGAGTGCATGCAGGTGAGGAGCCGGGGCAGTCCAACTATCCTTCTAACTGTCTATCAGTCGTCTTCAACCGAAACGCCTGTGCTGAGGGCTCGTGCTCCTGTGGTCTGTCGTGTCTGTCGTGTCTGTCTGTCTGTCTGTCTGTCTGTCTGTCTGTCTGTCTGTCTGTCTGTCTGTCTGTCTGTCTGTCTGTCTGTCTGTCTGTCTGTCTGTCTGTCTGTCTGTCTGTCTGTCTGTCTGTCTGTCTGTCTGTCTGTCTGTCTGTCTGTCTGTCTGTCTGTCTGTCTGTCTGTCTGTCTGTCTGTCTGTCTGTTTCTGGGATGCAAGGATCGCTGCAAGAAAGGGCGCCCTGTAGCGTAGTGGTTAGGGTACATGACTGGGACCCGCAAGGTCGCTGGTTCGATCCCTGGTGTAGCCACAATAAGATCCGCACAGCCGTTGGGCCCTTGAGCAAGGCCCTTAACCCTGCATTGCTCCAGGGGAGGATTGTCTTCTGCTTAGTCTAATCAACTGTATGTCGCTCTGGATAAGAGCATCTGCCATTAATGTAATGTTATGTAATGAAAGTAGTTAGTCTCTGTGGTGAATGCCCCCCGGTGATTTTTATCACATGAAAATCTGCAAGGTCGATGATTGGCTGGCTATCCTTCCCGTGGTTTCTGTGATGATATACAGTCCAGTGATTTGCTCAAATAACAATATACAGGATAATCGCACTCCCTCTCGTGTGATATTGCTTAATTTACACATCAGATATCACTGTTGAATTTTACGTTGGGAGATTATGATTGTTATGATTAGAGCATTTATTATTGTTAAACGTTGTGTAGTCTCAATGGCAGACCCAAGTCCCAGTGGGCGTCCAAAGCTAAATGGGTCTCCATGAAACCCTTGTTTGTTGCGTTTTTTATTTATTTAATTTTTTTATGTACTGCTCGTTCAATTATGGCTCCGGCATCAAATAGTTTCAGCCAACTGAATTGTCGAGCTTTCTGTTTGACCCGCTTCAAAGAAATTCATATGAGCTACTTATTATTTCCGTTTCTAATTATCTGTCTCCTGCGCATATAAATTTCCTGTGAGCCGAGGATGGCTGTCCTGAAAGGAGGAGTGAGTTACTGTAAAGGTGTCCCCATTCTTTCTGGATCTGACCCCTCATTTATCCCACTGAGGGAACGAGCAGCTGACTGAATTTTATTTCCTTTTTTTGAGGGGTTGGGGGCGGGTGGGGGAATAGATGGCGCACAATCCTTGAGCTTTCTCTCTTAGCCTGGAGAGCAACCTGATTAATTGAGGCAGTGCCAACGGCCCCCTAGTTATTGAACTGCCATTGGGTTTAATAAGAGCCGCCTTTTCACTCCTATTACTGGGAATCCAATTTTAGACTCCATAATTTTTCTCAGGTTTCCAACCTCAGTCGCTTCCTTTCTGGTTGGGAAAAAAAGTTGACACCTTTGATTGTGGTGCTTGTGAAAAGATGACTCAAGCAGCACATATGTTAGATACTGTACATTCGCCACAAATTAAGAGACCATTCCTATGTCTGTTAAACCGTGTTGGATTTATGCCTTTGCAGCCAATGATATGCTGTCGACAAATCCATATGAGGGCAAAACCTTTCAAATATGTAGGATACTCCCCGTGGATACGTTCCTCATAATGTCAGATGAACTTTACCGGTGAAGCTCTATGTCAAATACTGTTTGCTCTGCATTAAGATGGACTCATAACTCAAATGCCTTGACCCTGTCTGTCACTGTACCAGGGCCTGGAGGTGATCGAATCCACCAACTTGAAGTACTTCACCAAGGAGATGACGGCTGAGTTCTACGCCCTGAAAGGCATGTTCCTGGCTCAGATCAACAAGTAAGTCCCACTCCTCTGTTGTCATGGGAAAGACAAACAGGCAAACACAGCAGGTTGACCTCATCTTGTTGCTGCTGGACGTTTACTGTATTTGATTCCACACTTTCTCACAACAGTGGCTTATTCGCTGGATCATCCGATTTATATTTTCAAATTTGTTTTGCGATCAGGCAGTTGTCAAGTTGCACTGGGGTTTAAAATTTAATGTTTGGCGCATGGATTTACTGGGGGGGAAATCCTCTATTTAGCTGGTCTGATCAGCAAACTGTGAGGCTGGGTTGGATTCTGCCTGTCTGCTCTCACATAGTGAGGCATTGAGCATATCCCCTCAGACCTGAATTGTCCACAAATATTATAATTATTATTAATAAACTATTCTTTCTAAAACCAAAAACTATATATTTGAAAACATTTAGAGGAAGGCCTGCTGGTAAAAAAGGGTTTTGTTAAAGCATCAAGAGACCGGGCAGTTCTCGGTCATCAGGGAGGGAGTTCCAGAGGCGAGGGGCACACGAGCAGAAGGCTGGATCTCCCATTGTGCGGAGACAGCTGGAGAGAAGGGAGTGGGCAGGTTCATGGATGTTCATGGACCAAATATTTATGGGCCAGTGGAATAAAGTATTAACTCGCACAGCGAGACCATAACCTTGCCTTGTGAATCATTATCCCCTACCTTTCTCTCACTCTTTCTTCCTCTCGCCCACTTCTTCACACTCTCTTACTCTCTCTCTATCACTCTTACTTTCTCTTTCCCTACCGATCGCTCCATCCATCTCTCTTCGCCCCTCCGTCAAAGCCATAATTGTCCCCATAACAGATAATACCAGCCTTGCCTGACTGCCGTTTAATCAGCTGCCTACTTCTAAATTTGATTGAACAAATGCCGGCTTTCATAGCTCATCGTTTGTTTAGAAAATATCCAGCGCATAAGCGGTCGCGATGAGCGATCAGTCACGGCATTTTATGAATTAATTATAGGGGGAAGTGCATTCATTAGCAATCGATATGACGGGCGGATTAATTGGGAGTCTGCACACTGGGCCGTGGTTAAACTTGATGGTGAAGGGATTGATCTGTCTCCATTAGTCTTCACCATCTCTGCAGGCTGTTGGGCTCACATCTGGATGATCATTTTCATTTGTGCCTGGGATTACAGCCATTTTTTACTCTGTTTGTGTGCAGCCTCCTAATTCTACTCTCCGTTGGCACGTGACTCATTAATCCCAGTGTTTATCGAATCTTCGCCAGTACGCGATGGCGGACTCAGCAAATGTTGTGGAGTTTGCTGTAGAAGCACTTCCGCCATGTGTGCGAGGTCTTGTGGGGTTTCATGTGAGCGGCGTTAGCGTGAAGCGCGCCATCCATCAGCCGTCAACCAAAGCACGCCAGATTGCAAGCTCCGGAAGACACCGGAAAAAAACTCTTCCGAGGCATTCTTTATATTTATGTTGTGTTCAAGGCTTCCGTACAGTCACTTTTGATAAGTCGGACACAAGGTTCATGTGCTACACTAGTTCTTTACAAGCCTGGCCATTCCATGCACCGGAATACTAATTCCCTCTTCTGGAGAATCGACACGAATGATTAGGCTTTTTCTCCGCCGGCTTGTCGGTCGGACATTCCCAGCGCTCCCTCCGGCCCTGATCCGCATTACTGGAATCTTTAAGTTGTCTGCGCTGAACACATAAGGAATTGATCATCTGTCTGCAGGCCTGAGCGGCGACGGGCGAATCCCCACCTCGCCCGCACTCTCCTAATGTTAATCAGCGTTCTGGCAGCTGCGGCCGGAGCCGTGTCCGTGCTGAGTCTGTCCTGACGGGACGGAGCGTGGCTCTAATGAGCCTCCTGTCAGATCCACAGTGCCAATCCCCCGCGCTCGCCCATTTGCTGAGCGAGCCGTTCGGACGTTCAAACGGCGCCGTATCGACGCTTTCGCCCGCCTGTCCGCCAGCTTTGGGCAGGCCGATTTATCATTTGTTTTAGCGGTCAGGCCTCGTTTTCCAGCCAAGTCTCTCCCCCCCCCTCCATATGCATTTCTACGTGACGGCCTGACACTTCTGCCGAGGCACAAACTCTCTCTGATGCTGTGTGATTGAAGCCTCCGCTTGTCCTCCGCTTAATCCTTTCATCCCAGATCCACATCACAGCGTCCCCCCCCCCCTTTCACATTAAACGCTCTCGACCTCAAGCTGAAAACCTCTGGAAGTTGCACTGAGACCAAGTCTTGCATTTACTCTCTTATAATTACAGTGATGGGTAGCCAGTGCTTCGTCCACTTTTCCTCCATTTTCTTTTTACATTTTCAACAAATCCCCACCAGACCCCACCCCTTTCAACCCACCCCCTACACAGGTATTTGTCAGGGACACCGTTCTGCCACGCTCCAAGTTGTTTTGTTTTTTTAGGAACAAACAGGAGAAAAAAAGTTTGTAAATTAAAGATCAATCCGTTTTTGGAGCAATGGATCAATGGACTTCCTCTGATGTCAGGCGTGCATACATGCAGAGATTCCACCGGGAACGCTGCACGCTGTCATTATTATTCCAGAAGGCCACGGCGGGCCTATAGCTTGTTTGGAGATCTAATGAGAGCACAGCAGCTTGGCCAGCGCTGGCCAATCGTGTGTTTAACAGCCTAGCGGGAGACTTGGTGGCTGGACGACCCCTCTGCTACTGCAGTGGCCCCCCTCCCTCTCCATCCCTCTCTCCCTCTCTCTTTCTCCCTCTCTTTCTCTCCCTCTTCTTCTCTCTCCCATTTTCCCCTTCTCCCACTCTTTCTCTCTCTCTCCCTCTCCCCCTCTCTTTCTCTCTCCCTCTTTTTCTCCCTCTCCCTCTCCCTCTCCCTCTTCCTCTCTCCCCTTTTCCCCTTCTCCCGCTTTCTTTCTCTCCCTCTCCCACTCCCTCTTCCTCTCTCACTCCCCTTTTCCCCTTCTTTCTCTCCCTCTTTTTCTCACTCTCCCTCCTCTATCTCCCCTTCTCCCTTTCCCTCTCTCTCTTTATCTGTTTCGCTCCCTCTCTTTCTCTCTCCCTCTCTCTGGGCATGTGGCAGCAGAGCAGGGGGCCAGCCTTTGAGCTCACGCCCTTCTCCCGCTCACCTCCCTTCAGTTTCATCATGGCCTCTCTCCTGGGGACGGACAGACGGCTTATTAAATGCTCGGTGGTGAATAATTAACTTGATTGTAATTTATGGAATATTTGGTATCAGCGGAACATTTCCCCAACCTCAGCAGTGCATAATGTAACCGCAACGTTTTCGCAACGCTTCAGTGATAAACAGTGGATTACACGCGCATGTAGCCCTTCTTTATCTCATGTTTGTAAATATTTCTTCATGAAATATCCATTATGATAAAGGTTTTTATCCATTTTTCTGGACAGAAAAGCGCCTTGGGGTTTTCTTCTTTGATAGGGCTGTAATTCGAAGTTAGTGTCACTATTCCTGCGAGCAACAGAATGTATTATTGGATGTTTTTTTTCGCTTGCTCGATGTGCTCAGACCATCGCAGTGTATCACAGGGAACCGGCTCGCCTTGCAGTCAAGCTCAAAAATATTAAGAGCCAAAAACTCATTACAAGTTCACATTATAAGCGATTGGCTTGGGACCCATTTGTTCAGCACTTAGCTTTTCAACTGGAGGAGATGACCAGACTGGGGCGGGGGGGGGGGGGGGGGGGGGGGGGGCTGTGGCAACTGTTGTTCCTTTTTTTTTTTTTTTTTGGACAAGGCACATTTCCCCTGCGCTCTCGAATCAATGGCACAGGGATGATTTTGTTTAGGAAGTCTAATTACATGCATGGAAAATAACAGGGAACACTGTTGTTTCAATGTTTTCCTTAGTCAGCGAAATAAATGTGAGATCATGCTTGTGCTGTCTAGGCACACCTGTTTTTCACTGCTTCTCCCTAGTGCTTATTTAAACTATAATCATAGTACTTCCTGTTTAGGAGTAATGCTGCATTCAAGCTTATTGCTTTTTAATGGGCTCAATCTACTTTTAGTTTTGGTTTGCCAACGAGCTTCTGTGAAGGAATGTTTATAAAATAAGCCCGTGGCTTTGCACTTATTTTTGGCTCAGTGTAGCGTTTATTCATTGAAGGCTGTTTGTGGGGCCACGGTTACCCTTCTGACCACTGAGCAGAGCAGGTTCACACTGCCTTACCCGTGTATGTGCTGTGTGAACTGTCTCTGTCTTCTGGATCCTGTGTGAGCTGTCTCTCTCTTGTCGTCTGTCCTGTATGTACAGTCTCTGTCCATCCTCTGTCCTGTATGTACTATCTCTTTGTCTGTTATTTTCCCTGTGTGAGCTGTCTCTGTGTCTGTCTCTACACTGTGTGAGCTGTCTGTGTCTGTCTCTACACTGTGTGAGCTGTCTCTGTGTCTGTCTCTACACTGTGAGCTGACTCTGTCTGTCTCTACACTGTGAGCTGTGTCTGTCTGTTCTGTCCACTCTGAACGGTCTGTGTGTACTTTTCCCAGGTCGGAGGAGGCTAACAAGGCGTTCTCAGCGGCGGTGCAGATGCACGACGTGCTGGTGAAGGCCTGGGCCATGTGGGGAGACTACCTGGAGAACATCTTCGTCAAGGACCGGCAGCCGCACCTGGGCGTGTCCGCCATCACCTGCTACCTGCACGCCTGCCGCCACCAGAACGAGAGCAAGTCCCGCAAGTACCTGGCAAAGGTACGCCCCCCCTCCTATCTGCATGTCTCCTCCTCCTCCTCCTCCTCCCCCTCCCATCTATGTGTCTCCCGCACTACCTCCTCACATTTGTACATCTCCTCCACCTCCCCCCTCATCATTACGGGCTGTCACAGGTTTGTTAGTGAGTCGGCCAATGCGAGGCTTCTTCTGTTTAGGCCGGCTGCTCATTCGCCGGTGATGCTCAGCAATGCATGGTGTGTAAGGAGATGGGAAAAGCGCATCGTGTGCACGCACTTCCAATTTCCTCCATTTCAGCCTCCCTCATTTACGAGACACGGGGTCGCCCGGGACGCATGAACTGTAGGGGGGTCCGTGATTATATGGATTACTAATCTGCACAAGCGTGAGGGGCAATGTGGCTGTTCACCCTGCTCTTTACTCTCAGATCCACTGCAGGGCTGGAATTAGAGCCGTCCGTCCGCGGGTTAAGAGCTTAATTCCACCCTGTCACTCCTGCCCGGCCAGCTCGATGCGGGCCGACCCCTCTAACAATGAAACGCCCTGATCAGTCAGTCAGCCCCGCGCGCCCCCGTAGACAGAATGCAGGCCACAAGCGGATTGCGGAGATGCTGAAGTCCTTATGTAACCAGGATCACTAGCGGCTGAATTTCCACCATTCTTCATGTTTGGCTGTCGTGTTTAAGGCTCTTTAACTTGAGCAAATGCAACACAATTTCTGTGCTTAAAACTGATAAGAAGTATTCCTTTTCTCCTTTTCTTCTACTTTGTTTTTTTATTCATGAGACATTGCAGGAACTAGCTGTACTTAGCTGAACAGATTATATGTTGGTCCACGGCCTCTTTGATTGATGCATGAATTGATTGATGAATTATACATATTTTATCAAATTTTGCATGTTTTCCAAGAAGATTTCAACCATTGTAGCCTGAAAAAGATGGCTTTGCAGAACAGTAGCAGAAATCAAGTGTTACAATAGTGATGAAAAGACATTTTGGACTTTCCTCTCCTATTTCTGCTGGTGTTGTGTCTTGACCCTCGCTTCTTAACCGTTTGAACCAAGATGAAGATTGTTAGCATTTTCACTTCCCAGACATAATGTCGCTCCATAACAGAACTTTCAGTAATTCTCAAATGTTTTGTATCTACTAGGATACCAAAAAATTTGCTTACTAAATGTAATATCTGTTTTTAGTGTTATCTAAGTTTAAAAACCTGATTATATAAGCTAATAACCTTGTTATCAACTTGTTAGCTCAATACCGTGAATGATAATATAGCAGAAGTTGTCAGCTTGCTTTGCAAACACAGGTATCTGTCACAATTATTTTTGAAGATGCCTCTAGAGTGCTACTCAGTAGCTGGTTTAATTTTGCCGAAGATTTTTTTTTTCTCTCTCAGAAACGCTAAAAACATCCTGCCAAAATGTCATGCGATCGTACTGGTCCCTGCTGTAAGTTAAGTGCTCAGCGAGATCATTTTAATAATTCTCTCGTTCCCCGGGACTAATACTTAATGAATATGTTTACTTGTGTACAAAGGGGAATCTTGCTGTGCATATCTAGATGGATGCCTGTGCAATTTGCAGGTGAGAAATGAGAATAGATGCTCCGTGATTATCAGTAATTACCCGCAAGCTGTGTGGCCCTGCCTGAGCTCTGGGAAGGTCGAAGGTTAATGACTCCATCATCATCTCAGCGGGATAGAGTGGTCACCTGAGACTAACTCCGCCTTGCTGGCAGCACTTCTGTAACCAGTAGGAGGCGCTACAACACACAGTGTCTACAGCAGGCAGGGCCCATTTAGTATCCGCTTATTAAAGTACCTTTTTGGGCTTCCGTTATCTTGTGTTCCAGTCGTTAAGTGTTGGAAATTCAGCCCAGCATTGTAATGCGCGGTGTGAATGCGCATTATCTCTCCGGTGCGTTGACATGCTGTGCCTCCCTCCCCCCGCAGGTGCTGTGGCTGCTCAGCTTTGACGATAAGAACACACTGGCGGACGCGGTGGATAAGTACTGCATCGGCGTGCCGCCGATCCAGTGGCTGGCCTGGATCCCTCAGCTCCTCACCTGCCTGGTGGGCTCCGAGGGCAAGCCCCTGCTCAACCTCATCAGCCAGGTCAGTGTCCCGAGGATGCAACGCCCGTCCGTCTGTCTCAACGCCCGTCCGTCCATCTGTCTCAACTGCCGTCCGTCCATCCATCTGCCGTCTGTCCGTCCATCTGTCTCAACGTCCGTCCGTCCATCTGTCTCAACGCCCGTCCGTCCATCTGTCTCAACGCCCGTCCGTCCATCTGTCTCAACGCCCGTCCGTCCATCTGTCTCAACGCCCGTCCGTCCATCTGTCTCAACGCCCGTCCGTCCATCTGTCTCAACGCCCGTCCGTCCATCTGTCTCAACGTCCGTCTGTCTATCCATCCGTCTGTCTCAACGTCTGTCTGTCTGCCTGCCTGCCTGTCCGACTGTCTGTCTCGATGTCCGACTGTCTGTCTCGATGGCCATCTATCTGTCTCAATGTCCGTCAGTCCATTCGTCTGTCTGTCTCAACATCTGTCGGTCTGCCTGTCTGTCTGTCTGTCTGTCTGTCTGCCTGTCTGTCCATCTGAATGTCTGTGTCTGCCTGTTCATCTGTCTGCCTCAACGTCTGTCTGCCTGCCTGTCTGCCTCAACGTCCGTCCGTCTGCCTGTTCGTCTGTCTCAACACAGTCCTTCCGTCTTGGTTCCGTGCCGCTTGCTGTAGTCCAGTGGGAGAAGGTTGGAGGAGTGAATCTGTGATTAATGTGGAAGAACAGGAGGTCTGACTTCCTGCTGTTGTCTGGCACCTGATTCTGTGAACTAAGGGGACCCGGGGTGAATAAAACCTGTACTTATGTTCCTTCCTACCAAAGGGCACTCTTCAGAGGGTACTATGTCACTCAAATGTGTCTCACGCTTAATGAATAAGCAAGGCTTGGTATTTTCAGTCATTTTAATGCTGAATTTATTGAACCAAAAGCCAGTGAGGACAAACCGCTCTTGGGTATATTTGCCAAGTTGCGCTGACCTGATGTTTGTCAGCTCTACTCGGTAGAGTCAAAAATGACAATGAGTGAAACTGTGGTCTTGTGAAGCTGATCCAACTCAACCTCTGCCCTAATTAGTTGGCCAAATTGACTATAATCAAGTCACTTTAGTAGTAGAACAATGGACACTCATACAGGTGCATGGGTAATTAGTTAGCTGTGCCCTTCCCTAGTAACTATGGTACACTGTTGGCTGCTGGTTCAGCCAAGTACATGGTTCTTCTGCTCAGTTTTATCCACTCACTTTCTCCTAATTGTGTGTGTGCTGCTGTCTCCGGTCTGTCTGATGTGTGTGTGTGTGTGTGTGTGTGTGCGTGTGCGTGCACATCAGCACTTAATCAAGACGAATGCACAGCTCTCGTTCCCAAAGAGGCAGCTCTTGAGCACATTTGATTTATCCAATTAAGCATTCAGATGAGCTTCCTTTTCTGTGATGGCAATTTTATTTGCTCTGCAAAAAGGCTGTTTTATTTATTTATTTAAAGAATTATTATTAACTTAATATCAAATGGCTTCTTGCTGCTGGAATACAACTTATAATTAAACTGGGGACTAATTTGCCTTTCTTAATAGAGTATTATTTCTGAGCAGTTTAAAGCACTTTAACTTCAAAGAGCAGTGAACTACAGTAACTGCCTCTGACAGCCCCCCCCCCCCCCCCCCCCCTCCCCGTAGAGTGACTGAGACAGTTTCCTTCAGAAACATTACACCTGATCGAGAGACCTGAGGTCCATTGCACGTTGCCTTCAAATGTGAACATGCATCACACAGGGCTGATTTCAGATGACCAGTCATCACTGCTCACAAACCCATGTTTCCCAATCAACAAATTCTCTGTTGGGCAGGTGTGGTGTAAGTTCATTACTTCAGCTTCTTGTGGAGCTAGACACTTGGCATTTAACCGAACGGAAATGTGTCTGTTGAGCGATTTGAGGCCGAGATACGTCTGTCCATACTGCCCCCCCCCCCTCCCCCCATCCAGTCTCCCGCGTCCATCACGATAATCTCCGGCATTGTTTATTACATCGACCTTCCTTTATCCTGTTCCTGAATAATTTACTTTGCCCTGCTGAAGGGGACGGCTGGATGTTTTTTAAAAAAATGTAGCGTGAAATATTCATGAAGTCGAGCTCCAGGGCATTTAGGGATGAATGTGAAGTTAACAGAGAAACTAACACCCGGCCTCCCCGCACACGGGCCTACGCCACCCCGCTCTGCAACAAAGAAATAAATAAATGAGAAAATATATATGACGAGACTCATATCCAATTAAGATTGCCATTTCCTTTTTTTTCTCCCTTTGGCTTTTAATGCAGCACTTAGCGGGCCGATAAAGCTGTGCATTAGCGCTTCTCAGCACTTTGCCCGTTAACCTCAGCCGGACCAGAGGTGTCTCTTTACCTTTAAAGGCTGTACCTCACGCGAGGAGATCGAGTTTCTGCCTAATGGGCCCTCGCACCGCTGCGCCCCGAGACTCCAGAGGCGCTGCGGCCTGATTTAAGGACTCGTCCGTGTCATTAGGGCCTCTTTCCCGCCACTTATACTCCTGTTTATCTCCCACAAACACTATCCGGGCACTCACATTGTGCTGCTCTCGGAATAATGCAGTAACCGGATAAGCGCGGTTCGTAATTAGCCGCCCCGTTCGATACGACGCGCGCGTACGTCCGCCAAAGTTTTACTGATAAAGGTAAAGGAGGGTAGCGGGGAGGGAGACGCCTCGTCGTGAGAAAGAGCGCTATCTGTGAAAGTTTGCAGCTCGGCGACGCTATCGCAGGGCCCAGGCCACGCTGCTCTCGTTCGCCGCGCCCTTCACCATTCTGCTGCCGTGCGCGTTTTATCTACCTTTCGGTAACCTGGCCCCTAACACCGCGCCCGTGTTTCAGAACTCCTAACCGGAGACTGGCGGCTCAGCAAGTTAGCGGCTCGCGGTGTCGAGGTTCGCCATCTCTGTTTGTGTGGTGTTAGATGGACTGAGGCTAGAGCACTGCACTCTGACCAGCTTATCAAAAATAAATACGCTACGCTGCGCTTTTTTCCCCTCCGGAGTGGAGCGAGTGTGTTATGACCCCCACTGTCACGGGGCTTTGGAGCTCCGGAGCCTACCGTGGCACTGGGCTGATCCTGTGACTGATGGATTTATCATAGCCCGAGGGCCAATTAGCCTTTGATAGCGCGCACATATTGTGTGTTACGAGGCTCTGCTCCTTTTATTGTGAACTGTAATGGATAGTTTTATACCGGACCATCGTCCGACTGATGGAAAGTCTGGACTGCAGAGGTGTAACCCTTCCCCCCAACCCGTCATCTTCAGCCAGCCCTCACTTCTACCTCTTCACTCTGCAGGGTCAGAGTTGGAGAGGCCTTCTCAACAGCTGACCAATGCATGAAGTTCTGTTTAGGCTTGTGCAATAAATGTCCATTTGCTCGCATAACAAGAGCAGTTTTTTCAGAACTGCACCAGTTGCACTGATGAAATTGGTTATTTCCTCAAGGACACTTTTTAAAAAATAACGATTATGAATTAATCCAAATCTTACTTTGACAGGTGGGGAGAGTGTACCCACAGGCCGTGTACTTCCCCATTCGGACCCTCTACCTGACGCTGAAGATCGAGCAGAGAGAACGGTACAAAAGCGGTAAGCTGATTCTGTGCTGTGCAACACCGGGTTGTGTTCTCTTCTTTATTCAAGCTTTGCTTTCAAAGGGCCAGTTTACATGCATACAAAATGGTACTGCCCAAAGATTCTGTGAATTAGCTCAAATATAATTAACGCCTTCTTGTGTTTCCTAGTTAGCCCCTGTTACAAGGTCAAGCTTTGAAATGAAACCGTAATGATCCTAAAATGAAAACTTGCTGCCTTGTCGTGCGGTTGGCATGGTGCTAACGCTCTCCCCCCCACATTCGGGTGGGCACTGTGCTAACGCTAACGCTCTCCCCCCCCACACTCTGGTGGGCACGGTGCTAACGCTCTCCCCCCCACACTCGGGTGGGCACGGTGCTAACACTAATGCTCTCCCCCCCACACTCTGGTGGGCATGGTGCTAACGCTAACGCTCTCCCCCCCACACTCGGGTGGGTATGGTGCTAACGCTCTCCCCCCCACACTCTGTTGGGCATGGTGCTAACGCTAACGCTCTCCCCCACACACTCTGTTGGGCATGGTGCTAACGCTAACGCTCTCCCCCACACACTCGGGTGGGCACGGTGCTAACGCTAACGCTCTCCCCCCCACACTCGGGTGGGCACGGTGCTAACGCTAACGCTCTCCCCCCCAGACTCGGGTGGGCACGGTGCTAACGCTAACGCTCTCCCCCCCACACTCGGGTGGGCACGGTGCTAACGCTAACGCTCTCCCCCCCAGACTCGGGTGGGCACGGTGCTAACGCTAACGCTCTCCCCCCCACACTCGGGTGGGCACGGTGCTAACGCTAACACTATCCCCCCCAGACTCGGGTGGGCACGGTGCTAACGCTAACACTATCCCCCCCAGACTCGGGTGGGCACGACGCTAACGCTCTCCCCCCCACATTCGGGTGGGCATGGTGCTAACGCTAACGCTCTCCCCCCCAGACTCGGGTGGGCACGGTGCTAACGCTAACGCTCTCCCCCCCAGACTCGGGTGGGCACGGTGCTAACGCTAACACTATCCCCCCCAGACTCGGGTGGGCACGGTGCTAACGCTAACACTATCCCCCCCAGACTCGGGTGGGCACGGTGCTAACGCTAACACTCTCCCCCCCAGACTCGGGTGGGCACGGTGCTAACGCTAACGCTCTCCCCCCCAGACTCCGGGCAGCAGCAGCCCAGCTCGGCGTCGGACCCCGGGCCCATCCGCGCCACGGCGCCCATGTGGCGGTGCAGCCGCATCATGCACATGCAGCGCGAGCTCCACCCCACCCTGCTGTCCTCCCTGGAGGGCATCGTGGATCAGATGGTGTGGTTCCGCGAGAACTGGCACGAGGAGGTGAGACCCCCCCCCCCCCCCTCCCCCCGCTGCTCGCTCCAGGAGACATCTGTCTAGAGCGGGCATTTCTGCCTTCTCTGTCACGGCACTAAATTAGCAGGAATGACAACCAAAAAAAGAGTCTATTGGAAATCCAGTTTCTTTATATGAGCACATTGCATTACAGTGTTAGTGAGTAGAAATAACCCGGGGCATAGGAAGTAAATTCACCATCACCTGCTCATGCGAAGTGCGGTGACTATGCGACCTATCTGGAACTATCTGTCTTTTATTTCCTATTTCCTCAAATGTACACACATCAAAATGCATCGCTTTCTCCGAAATCGCTCTCCAACTTGAAACTTTTCCACCTTGCTATCTCAGATTACTTGTAAGGTAAGAGGTGGGCGCCCAAATTGGATTCAGTGGGCCTGAAAAGTGTTTCTGCTGTGATAGGGCTTAGTTTTGCACTGATGCTAATCGGGGGCTCTCGGGGGAAGAGCTGATTGATGGGTGCGGCGAGTGTGTTGGACCGCTGTCAGAGTGACACACAGGCAGCTGCTCGGTCCCAGCCTTGGGCCCGCGCCTGCTTCTCTCCGCTGGGCGGCACCGCCCCGGGTCTGTCTCCGGAAGTTTCCGCTAAGCCTGGCACCGGGGCCGACAGACCTTTGTTCTCCGCGGCTCCATCGCTGTAGGGTCTGGGATATGAGCCACAACAAGCCAGGCTACCACTGTCCCATCAGCCAACACAGCCTGAGACCCTTTCAGCAATCTGTTTCAATAAACGGTGTGCCCCACTGTGTCTAACACAAGATTGTTTGCCTTTCCTTTTGCCTACTTCTCCCGTAGTGGACACTTGTTTGACCACTATTTTGAAAGGTACACTGCAAGTCTTCTCTCTAATGCCCCCCCCCCCCCCCGCCCTTCCCCTCACTGCCCATTGAAAGCTCATAACCTCGGTCAGCCTGCACACATCAGATCCACTAAACACTGCAGTTGTGTTCATAGTCTTTTCAGCTCTTTTTTCATGAAAAAATAAATCCGATTGCTGCATTCCTCACGCTTGCAGGGTGCTTCTGTGTAATAGATGAAGGGGGGGAAAAAAGCAGATGGGGAGGATGCAGAACTTGTAAGAACTCATCCACTCAGCTGTAGCGTATCTTTTGTCCGTTTCATGCAGTTGACATTTACTCCAGGCTGCGTTTTGAGAGCCTTTCCACTCGGGAGTTTCCTTCATTGAAGGTAGCGTTTCATTTCTTTCCCCATGACTCGCTTTCCTTTCCCTTCTGTGCCGTCACCTGAAACGCTCTCCTTCTCCCCCAGGTGCTGAGGCAGCTGCAGCAGGGCCTGGCCAAGTGCTACTCCGTGGCCTTTGAGAAGAGTGGGGCCGTGTCCGACGCCAAGATCACCCCGCACACCCTCAACTTCGTGAAGAAGCTGGTCAGCACCTTCGGCGTGGGCCTGGAGAACGTCTCCAACGTGTCCACCATGTTCTCCAGCGCTGCCTCCGAGTCCCTGGCCAGACGGGCGCAGGCCACGGCCCAGGACCCCGTCTTCCAGAAGATGAAGGGCCAGTTCACCACAGGTCAGTGTCCCCCGAGCTGTGTTTTTTAACTCATATCTTGGTCATGCTGAGAGACGGTGTTCACTAGCGCCACTGCAGTTGGCTCCAGTATGTAAAGTCTTCAATGTAAAGCCGATGGTACAATTACGGTCAGAATAAGAAGTCAATCATTTTGACTCAAGAAAATGTAACGGCATTCCAATGGGTGACTTACTAGGCACTTGGTTTATATCTTTCTATTTTTCTTCTGTCACCGACCCCTGATAACACACTGGAGGGCAATTGGAGGAATGCTAAAGTCTCCAAAGTGTCGCTTCCCTGTCTTTGCGCGGTGACAGTTCTCATCCAAAATGGCTGCTGTGCATAACCTAGTTCGCTGCTTCGCATCGCATCGCGTCAGTTATGCCAGTTGTACAAACAGGATGACATGAAAATATCAACTTAGAATGACAATGAGGAAGCCAGGCGCGGCAATCCTGATGGATAGGTGCAGTAAATCTGAGACACTACCCCGTGCTTGTGTTTTGAGGGCACAGGTGATGTCGTGAGATTAGAGGTATTTGCAGTAAACTCGCTACAAGTTTCATTGTTTGTCTTCTCTGTAAACCTGACATTTCCAATTTGTTTTTTACAGCTCGAATGCCATTCCTCCAGTGTGAGGATGAAAGCATGAAGTCATGCTCTGCTTCTCGGCATCTGTTCGATATGATTTACTTTCACCTGCTTTATTGTTCGTACTGTTGCCGGTGTGTAGTAGGAAAGAAGTGATCTGAATTCGTGTCTATCTGTTTCTAACTTGACGCGCAGAAGTGGCACAAGCAAAAACGTAAAAACATTGGAAACATTGGAGAAAATCCTCACCTCGCAGTACCTCACAGAACCAGCACGTCTCCTTCTGAATGACAGCACGTCATGGTGACTGCTGTCCCAAAAGAAAGGGGATTGAGCACTGAGCTTGGCTTTGATCTGCGGCGGGTGTCAGGAACACCTACCGGTGTTTGGATTTGTAGTCACGATGCTAAAGCGTTCCGAGCATGCTTAGACCACGGCTGTCATGTCGTCAGTGTATCCTGGCCTGAATCGGAGCGCTCCGTCCTCAAAGCGGAGACCTGACCGACTCATTCTGTTCTGGCTCCGATTACTCCGTGGCTCAGCCATCATTTCGGACTTTGTTCTCGCAGGCCTTGCGTCAGTCCTTGATCTCTCAGACAAAGGAAACTATTGCTGAAAGTGGCCTCGCACATTAAGAGAGGAAAAACAAATTTAGTTATTTTCCTCTTAAGGTCCTCTGATCTGTGCCAGCCACTGAATAGTAGAGGTTTGGTGTTGTCTTGTTAAGTTTTTGTTCTGTTGTGTCTGTTCTATTTGGCTCTGCATGCCGTCTTGATTGAATCTTTCTGTTGCTATTTTGCCATCTGTTGCTGTCGTGGTTTTGTTGTGTGTTTTCCGCCTACACGTAACGTTCCTGTTATGGTGTCCTGTCTCTTAATGTTCTTGTCACTGCTAACTGCACAACAAAAACCACTCCCAGTTATTGAAAACACTACTTCAGATATCTGGGGAAAAGAACCAGCATAAATGAGGTTGAGCTTAGACTGGTAAGGGGAGCTGTTTTCACAGGGTCCTTGCACACTTTGGTTTAATGTAGAAACATTACATGCGCTGGTGAGATTTTGCCTGAATGGATCACGCTGACCTACATAACAACTTCAGCATTGTGTCGGTTGCAGTGTTCTCTTCCAGGCAGAACAGTTGTATTTCAGGAAATAATTGGGGTTTTGAACCATGTGATTAAATGTAATGGGTGAAGGCTGGTGACTGTGGTCGTGGCTCTGTGTGCTTGCTGAGGTGGTGTTGATTGCATAGAAATTGCATACTGGTGCTAAATCCCCCATCCTCCCACCTCCAGCCGTTTAGCCAAAGCTTTCATGGCAGTCATTTCCCTGCACTGCCTGTGAAGGAGTGCCCCTGACCGGCAACCCACAGGCAGTTTATATCCGAGCCCTGCGAAAGGCAGGCCGCGGCCTTCTGAGAGAGCCATCGTCCTTTCTGACCTGATTTATCTCCACAAATGACCAGAAAGGAAAGGCTTGGACACGTTCAACTGAAGTTGGCAGTTGGTCATAGCATCTTCAAGACAAAGTGAATAATGTGCGGTCAGACATGCGGTACGGTAACTGCTGCCACGTGTTTGATAATAACGGATGTTATTGAAGACAATTATAGCCTTGCACTAGGGAAAAGGGTACTTTCCCTCATCAGGTGCTCTACTAGAGCCCCACATGAGCTTTCATGCTGCATAGATCAGTGTGAATGTGAGGTACAGCTTAATAGCCTGGAGCATCTGATTACTAAAGCATTGCTCCCATGCTGACCATTAGCCTGCTATGCCGAGTAGGAGCTATTGCACGTGGCAGTACATTACTAAGTATAGGAGGGCAAATAAGTAGGAGACATTAACTTCAGGGGAAAACAATTGGCACTGGGTTTTTTTGTTTTTTGTTTCCCACTCTTCTCCCTCCTTCACCCTCATTTGAAAGTTATACTTTAACTTCATAGCCTGGGTGTGAAATGAGTTTTTCCTCTGCTGAGGATTTCTTCTTCTTCTTTTTTTTTTGTTGCTGTTGTTTTGTTCTGTTGTGAAGCAGATTATTTCAAAGGACACGCTGAAACACTGGGGAATACAGAACCATCTTTTCATCCTGTCCACGTACTCCTGTCCTCGCTCCCTTTTTCACCTGGAATTCCTTCCTCTCTTTCCTCCTCAAACTTTTCAACTCCAGCCGAAATCATTAGGGCCGCAAAGACACGGAACAGTCGTCCCCTCTCTGGAGAAGGGAAAGTGCATCCTTGGGCCCCGGTGGAGTGAGGGGAACGTGTAGAAATGCGGACGTCTAGGTGCCAGCTGCCACAGTGCAGAGACACCCCAGACACGGCAGGCCCGGCTGTCCCCTGCTGGTCTTTATGCAAATGGAATGTTCCAGAAAAACCGTCAGAGCCGTCAGTGCAGAACAAACACGGTTTGCGTCGTGCTTTCCCGGCCGGAACAGTCCTCAAACGCGGCTCTCGCTTTTCCGCGGGATTTGTAGGCTGGGGGAAAATCATCGATTCCTGCTCACATGTGTAATATTTGTCAAGGATGGGCATTCATCTGCACATGGGAATCCAATCAGGGACGTGCTCCCTTCATGCATTACTTATTTTAAAAATACATTTTGCGGAGTAATGTTGGCAAAATGGGCCCTTGAAAGGTTCTCCAGGGAGATGAAGTAGCTCATTTATTTTATTTGACATCTTCTCAGACGTTCAATTATTTCAGTTTTTGATTTCTTATATCAGTCAGAAATGACACTGCAGTCATTTCATTTTGTATCGCGTAAATTGGCAAGATTGCAAGTAATGCAAGTCTCGGGCGTATTGAAACAAAAAAATAAATTGGTAACCTAAGGGAATTGGCTATGGAGATTTAACACCTATATATTCACATGCCCACGGACATACACCGCGGCCATTTCTCCAAACTTGAACTGATCAAACATTTGTGGCACAGAAAAGAAGGGTGCATGTGAGTGCGTGCAGGCATGTGTTATTGAAATATAACTGAAGGGAGGTTTTTTAAAATCTCAATCTTCAAGGCATCTGTGGATTTTGTTGGAGTTTGAATTTAATTAAAAATACATTTTAATATTTGGGGAAAAGGCAGTAATTAGCGGGGAAATATGTTAATTATATTATTCTCAAGAAATATAACTTTGAAAACATTTTATTCATTAGCTTACACCGGTGCTGTTATTTTATAGAATAGTGGCTTAATTTAATTAAAACATCTTTAACTGTTTGTTATGATGCGGGCTAGGTCGGTGGAGGCAGAGATCCAAAGATGAGAATTTGCTTGAATGCAGTCCATGAATGCACTCTGCTTCTTGAAACTTCCAAAGGGAATAAAGAAGTCATGAGTCATTTAGGCCTCTGCCTATTTTGTTTTATTTAGCTTATAAGCCCATTTTATTTTAATTAAGCAGATATATTTTATTTGTTATTGGTCACTGTCTGTTTTCTTTATAATTGGCCATAATATAATTCGTTTTTATAGGCCATTTTGTTATTTTTATTTTTGCACAGGTCCAGAACCTTGGCTTGTGGAGTTCAAGCTGCATCCAAAGTTCATATTAAGTACTTTCATAGATTCATAATATGAATGCCACCATTTTCCCTTAATACTGACTCCAAACACTAATGCTGTCAGACTGGGAACCCAGAGGTTTATGCATGTTTTTCCTTGTTTTATTTTGTCCTGCTTATTGAGATATGACCACCGCGTTTCACTTGGTGGCTTTTGCCGTAACAGCAAGCCCAGTCTCCTGGGATTCCCAGTACAACGTGCATCTGTTCCCGGGGGAGTGAATGTTTTAATCCCTAATGTTCTGTTTTATATGCCAACCACACAATCATAAATTTAATTATGCAATTTATGAATAATTAGAGCAACGTCTAACTGAACGGCCGTGCTTACGGCTGCACTCTAAGCCTTGTGAAGACTTGTGCGTGTTGAGTTGTGCTCGCTGGAGAGCAGAGTGTGCGGAGAAGAAGCTGGTCTGGGTTATTTTTAGCGACGAGCCACCTCCACTCTCTGGGCATTATTAGATGGAGAAAACATTAGCTGCTCCAACGCCTTGCTCAGATTCACAGGTCAGAGAGTAAGGAGTTTGTTTTCTCCACACTCTGGAAGTCCCCGATGATCAGGCTGCAGGCAGCTCCTCCCCCACCTCCCTCCATACGAAAACACCAGCAGGGTTTAAACTTCCATTTTCAGTGGAAAATGATGTCCCTTTTATTAGGATTTGTAGTATTTTGATTAACAACAAAGAAATGATTGGAATTGAAGGAAATGTCATCGCATTCATTTATACCGCATTCTGACGAATTTTCACCCTGTGTTCAGAATTCCCTCTTTTTTTTCCTCTTCAACACCCTGCAAATCCCCGTCAAAAATAATTTCATTTTCTCGGAGAGGTGAAAGGAGATTGTTTGCAGAGCCCCAGCAGAGTTCCCTGGAGATAAGGAGGTCCCTTGTTGAGGTTTTCCATCTGTGTGAAAAGCAGATGCGCTTTCAGCGTACTACCTGATCCTTAATGACATTGCCTTGCTTGAGGAGAACAGGGGATGAGGCGTCTCTTAAGGAGGACTTATCTCGGGAATGTCAAGCGGTGTACACATGACATGCGCTGGAGTGTTATTAAAGGCGTACGCTGTTTAACGCGTGGACATATCGGCACGGCGAGGCGGAGGGAGCTTGGGCAGGAAGTTGAAAAGATTAGCAGGAAGCCGAAATGGGGCTGTCTGATACGAAGGCGCTGTGACCGTTCTGCCCAAGGTTTCTCCAATTCCTTGTGGAAACCGCACGTAAACCAAGTCATTTGCATAGCTACGCCTCGTGTAATTCAGTTCTTAATATCAATTTATCAAGGCTCGCAAGTCAAGGATGACACGCATTCAAAAGGTTAATGACTCACTGTGACTTTGCGTGTTCGCCTCAGTATACGTAGCCGATGTGCTGCGTTTAATCTTGATCAATGTCATATGTAAATTTAATATACTTTTTTGTTGAGCTGTCAGTTTTAATGTCTTACCTGGGTCAATTAATAAAATAATTATTATTATTTGCGTTTTTATGACCGTTCCATGTTTAACCCTTCTAAGATAGCACAGTTCATCTCTGGTGCGACTGTTTCATTGTTATGTAAAATGGCTGTGCGTTACAGTGGCTAGCTAGCTGTAAGAAATGAGGGGAAAAAACTGTAGTTCAGCCTGGTCGTATGTCACTTTGTGACAGCTGTGCTTTGTGAACGCCTCCGCTTCCTCTGGTCCCACCGTCCACAGGGAAAGCTTATCCTTCTAAATGTAAATAAGCTCATTTTGTGTCATATTTCAAACCTTTTCAGCATCTCAGATTTGAGTAATTTGCATGATGGCTTTGTCCTGCAATAGAGAGTACAAGGCTTTGATACTTTTGGAAATGTAAAAAAAAAAAAAAAAAAAAAAAAATGTATATTGAATTGGTCCAGCATCACACTTTGTGTGTAGGAATTTTTCCCAACTCCATGGATAGCATTCACGCTCAACATATTTCTTTCATTCCACGTCTTTAAAAAATATATAAAATATATTTAAAAATGTGATTTCTTTTATATAGTCTGTTCTTTTTCACGAAGGTGCTAGGAAGATTTTTTCATAAGCAACTCAAAAGCAGTGTTTGGTAACAAATTAAAAGAATTTAACATGACTTATGACTTTAACATGAGATTTATGTTAGATTTCACACTGTGAAAGAATGTGAGATCGTTTCCCAACATTTTCTCCTCCTTCCAGACTTTGATTTCAGTGTGCCTGGCTCCATGAAGCTGCACAACCTCATCTCCAAGCTGAAGAAGTGGATCAAAATCCTGGAGGCCAAGACCAAGCAGCTTCCCAAGTTCTTCCTCATCGAGGAGAAATGCCGCTTCCTCAGCAACTTTTCTGCCCAGACAGCAGAGGTGGAGATCCCCGGGGAGTTCCTGATGCCCAAGCCCACTCATTACTACATAAAAATCGCCAGGTACCACATCCGTTCCTCCGTTTTGTTCCACCTGGGAATATGTCTTCTCTGTGGGGGAGCATGCAACATGGCTGCTCCTTGTACTGTATAAACCTTCACCGTCTCGGCAGGGTGAATGACTCACTTTATTGTGTGATTACGTTGTTTCACAAATTGAATTACTGTCATTTTAAACCTGATTTTTTCAGCTCTGTAGCAGCCCAAATTAGCATGGCATGACAAAAAGCATTATTGTAAATGAGGTTAGAGGCTAGGTTGTCCACTTGCCTGCGGAACATAATGGTGCACTCAGCCTCTGGGGCTTTCTGCTGTCCTGCAGGTTCAGGGGCAGCCTGTAGCATAGCAGTTAAGGTACATGACTGGCAAGGTCGGTCGTTCGATCCCCGGTGTAGCCACAATAAGATCCGTTGTTGGGCACTTGAGCAAGGCCCTTCACCCCACATTGCTGCGGGGGGAGGATTGTCTCCTGCTAAGTCTCTTTGGATAAACACGTCAGCCGCATAACGTGCAATGTAATGGCTGGTGCAGGTTCATGCCCAGGGTGGAGATCGTCCAGAAGCACAACACCGCGGCCCGTCGGCTCTACATCCGCGGACACAACGGGAAGATCTACCCGTACCTGGTGATGAACGACGCCTGCCTGACCGAGTCCCGCCGGGAGGAGCGCGTGCTGCAGCTGCTGCGTCTGCTGAACCCCTGCCTGGAGAAGAGGAAGGAGACCACCAAGAGGCACCTCTTCTTCACCGGTACGCCCACGCGCCAGCGTCACCGCTCCGAGACGGGGGTAGACCGGGTCGTCTGGTGGACCAGGTCCTCTCGCCCAGGGCCAGAAAGATGGCCTGCAACCTTTATTACTGCCTTTTCTTTAAGACCTTCTTGCTTTCATGCGAGGGTGGCACACTGGTTTAATCAAGAGATAAACATTCAGGCATATACCGCAAGAAGTATTGATTTGTTCATACATATGTTTTGTCAGGATGAGACGACGGATGCATTTTGAAGAGATAGAATAGCTCAACCCACTCAGGCCTAGAGTTGAGCGGCAGGGTTTAGGGTCATTTTTCAGAAAAGCTAACACCACTCTGGAGAGCTCAGAAAAGGAGGCTTTGTTGAGCTGTCATGCGAGGGTGCCGTTTTCTGCAGTAGCCCACAGGTCTTCTCGATGCTAAATTGACTATTTGCATTTTTCTCCTAAGAAAAGGATGGATGAGAAAATGTGAAATTGAGGTCACAGAGTGTTTTAGTTCATCAGCAAGGCGAGGGAAAACGCGGAAGCGAAACTCTGAATAAGTGAGGGGGAACTGCTACCTGCAGGAGTGGAATGGCCACGGAGAATAAAGTAAGATGTGGGGTGGTGCCCAGGGGAGACTGGTGGAGAGATGAGATCTAAATTGTCTCCCCATGATGGACTTATCAGTATTATAGCTCTGCCGGGGCAAAGTTCAAGGGCACCCAGCAAGGGAGTGAGAGGTTGCCGAGACAATCTGGTCAGGCCATTGCCCCACTGCTTCACGCTCTGGGCTGGCTGGATGATTACATTTACTGACCTCTCCCCTTTCCCTTAGGATCTTGAGGGACATGGAGAGCATTTGTTTTTCCATCATTTAGTGCGTATGCAGCCCCTTGCGTCTGAATCCTCATTCATTATGCTGCACATTCCTCGTTTTGTAGACTTGAAAAACGAAATATCCAGGAGCAAGGTCATTTTCCCTATTAAATGCAGACAAAAATAATACATTTCATTCTTTTATGAATTGAGAAATGAATTAATATGCACCTTTATTTTCCAGTTATTCTCCAGCCCGTCAATGTTTTGGAAATACTTTGTCTGAAAGTAAACATGAATGTAGACCTGAATTCCATCTATAAGGTGTAGGGCATGGCTTGTAGAAACGGCCATATGCAAATTTAGAAAGTTGCTTACCTTGCTAAGGGCAGTTGTTTTTGGCATTGTTCCAACAAGGATGTTAAAACTAGGAGCGATTATCATGCCACTATTTTCCTAGATGTGCTTTTCAGCACAGTATAGCCCTTTTGTCATTTGCATTGTCGTTGTCAGCAGCGCTGAGGTGTGCACTGTTCATTTGTGCACACCTCGAACATGGGCCAGTGTTGTTTGTGAAAGCCTTGTAGCTGCTGTGATGTTCAGACCCTCATGGGTCCCATTTGATGAAATGTGAGTCTGACCTGTGGATCAGGGGGCCTCTGTGTCTTGTGATGGAAAGATCAGGGCCCGATGGTCATACCTTCTGGCCCCTGAAAAGGGGCTTCATTTCCTGGGAGATCAGAGGGCCCTGGAGAACCCAGCAGCTGTAAAATTGGCCCATGGGCCCGTGTTGACTCAGTTTGATTGTCTCCCGCAGTGAAAGGGGATTTTCCCCCCTCTCCTCATTTTAATTTTTAATTTTTCATTTAGCATGCCGAAGAGATTGCCTTGCACAGATGTTCATCCTTTTGATGTTTCTGAAAATGATTGGTTCGTTTAAAGAAGAAATTAAATGGGGATTTTGCACTCCTGTTTTGTTTGCACTTGGATTAAATGGTTAAATGTAATACTGTGAGATTATGCACATATTTAGGCACGTTTTATTATGCCGGTTTATGTAGCAGGACGATTCCTTTTCATGAGGAACCAATGTAAAGGAAAAACGTTCAGTATCGATTTTTTGCACGGCATTTTTAATTGGCATCAGACCGAACAAGGATTTACCACTTTTGTTCAAGAGATTGAACAAAAATTGAAGTTGAACAGGCGAGTGGGTATTTGGGTTTGGGATGCATTGTGCCCATATAGATTATTTTTATTTGATTGGTTTGTCTTTAGCTGTTTATTTGTTGGTGCCCGGCGTTTCCATGGTGTCTGAAGCTCAGTTCGCTCTGTGCCCTGCAGTGCCCAGAGTGGTGGCGGTGTCCCCTCAGATGCGGCTGGTGGAAGATAACCCCTCCTCCCTGTCGCTGGTGGAGATCTACAAGCAGCGCTGTGCCAAGAAGGGCATCGAGCACGATAACCCCATCTCACGCTACTACGACCGCCTGGCCACCGTGCAGGCCCGGGGAACCCAGGCCAGCCACCAGGTAGGCCCCACTGCAGAACCGGGTCCTCCGCCCCCGAATATCCCCTTATTTTAACCCTCTCAGTCCCAAGCCCAATATGAGGTGGCTCCACCCAAATCCCTAGAGGGTTTGGCTTTGGTTGTGAGAATTTAGAAAGTTGAGAAGATGTATGGGGATTGGGAATCAAAACGGTAGTACAGCAGTGATTTTGATTGGTTGAAATGGTATATGGTTGAGAGTGCCAGATTTTGCCGTAGTTACGCTTGAATGCTATATGGTACTCTTGGGACTGAAAGGGTTAAGGCTTATCCTACAGACAGGACTGTAAGTTTCTGATCTTCGTGTACTCTACATCCTCAACCATTCGCCCTTTGCAAAGACATGATTAAATATTTCATAACTTAATTAATGAGATCTTCCCCAATTCCTGTCAGGTAGTGTGCCATCCCTTGTAATGAAGGGGACTGAATCATTTTCACCTTTCTGCGCAGGTGTTGCGGGACATCCTGAAGGAGGTGCAGGGGAACATGGTCCCCCGCAGCATGCTGAAGGAGTGGGCCCTGCACACCTTCCCCAACGCCACCGACTACTGGACCTTCCGCAAGATGTTCACCATCCAGCTGGCCCTCATCGGCCTGGCCGAGTTCATGCTCCACCTCAACCGCCTCAACCCCGAGATGCTGCAGATCGCCCAGGTAGAGAGGGCTGCTGCCCCTATCTCCTCACTCACTCATATATGGGGAAGTCTGTAGCCTAGTGGCTAAGGTGCTTGACTTGAGTGTGGTGGTTCTAGCCCTAGTGCAGCCAAGATGAGATCAGTGCAGCTGTTGGGTCCTTAACCCCACATTGCTCCTGGGGGCATTTACTCCAGAGCAGTTTACTTCATCTAGTAAACTGTAAGTTGATTTTGAGAAGAGCCTCAGCTAAATGACTGTCATGTAAAGTCTCTCATTGTAGTGCCCCCCACCCTACATCTCCTCACCCACTCATATATGGGA
Organism: Conger conger; assembly: GCF_963514075.1. Lineage (NCBI taxonomy): Eukaryota > Metazoa > Chordata > Actinopteri > Anguilliformes > Congridae > Conger > Conger conger. Next base: position 62,493,690 of record NC_083761.1, on the reverse strand, counting down.
TTTCTCACAGTCCCCCGCCTCCTTATTTTACCCTCGGGAGCCAGTGTAGCCAGATGTATGGAATGAATAGGTGCCTGCTGTGGTTTGATTTACGGTATTACCCAGTTCCAGTTTCTGCTTTGCATTGTGCATGTTAAGGATATTTCAGGCATGAACTTCATGTATCTGAGAAACGCTGATAGTCCTTGAGCCTTGTCCATTTGTTGCATGTGTGGCCATTCATGATGTCACAGGAATAATGCTTGTATATGTGGAATTAGTTCAGGAAGCACTTATTCTGTCTGTCCTAGCGCTCCCAATCCAAGCACTGCTGTCCATGTCGGATTTCTATACTGCCACTGTTCAAGGCTGTTATTCATGGCAGACATTTGATTGCTCTCCAGAAACCTTAAAGGGCTCAATTAAAGTTTGAATAGAACCGATGGTATCTGAAAGGGTTCCGTGGAACAATCGCCATGATTTTGGGGGGGCAAGTGCCGCTTTTAAAAGTTATTATTCAAAATGATTGTGTCTAACAAACGTTGTTGCTGTGATCCTAATCTGGCTTTACTGGCAGGGATTACTGTGGAGAGCAGTGGGCAGCTGGGCTGCAGCATTAAGCCCTTCTCTGCCTGTTCCACTCTGAAGATCCCATTAGCCACAGGCAGATTATAGTAAGAGGCAGGAAAGACTCGCTGCTGTGTATTTACACATCAAAAATTACACCATTTCTCTGAAATATCCTGTTTGTTGTTTTTTTTTTTCGCCCCCTGAGGTCATCATTGTTTTTCCCTTTTCCTCTTCAGAAACCTTATCTTGCTCTTTTTACACAAATTTTCTGTTTCACGCTGCACATTACACTTTATTTATGCGTTTCGAAAATGCGTAAAAATTGTTTACCGCTGGTTTGTCAGCTCTGCAGTCGGGAAGATAAAATGCTCATTTTCAAGGGAACACGATGTGACAATCAATGATGTTTGCCATTCTGTGAAGGCAGACTGATTCATTTGGATTTATTTTTGTGTAGTGGATATGGCAGCAATACAGTCCCAATTGTAGGTATTGTTTTGATACAGGTTACACAGATTTAAGTACACCTTCAGTAATCATGCAGTATGTCTTTCCTCTGGGTATGTACTGTTTGTGGCACTGTAATTTATAGACATGAAGAATAATATTAATGATCGGCTGCATCGGCAAGGACATTTTAATAATTGCCTTGATGAGTGTGGCCAGCCAGCTAGCTGATGAAAGTACCCATAGTCACATTTTACACTGACAACAAGATGAGCGATTACAGCTACGTATACTGTAATGGTAATGTAGGCAGCTGGCTTGCATTTATGGCATAGAAAATTGTTACTTTAAGTATATGTGTAAAATAGAAGCTTTTGTGATGGTAAATGCACAGCACAGTGCTATATTCCCCAAGTATTTAGAGTACAAAATGAAAATATTGATTCTATTCATTTTTCTTTGGTTCCCTTTTTTGTTTTGCATCAAGAAGAGTTGCCAATTATGTGCATGAATGCATTTGTGAAATACTGTATGTGTTTCTGTCCTTGAATCTGCGGATGGTCTCTATGGCATGTGTATGAAGTAATGTAATCAGGTGACCAGTAGACACAAGTCTTTTTCACGGTTATGAGAACATTTCTCAGGTTTCCAGATGGACTGAATTTCCTCCATTGCACTTCCCTTGGGATAGTCTGGCACTGGTTTCACTGTAATGAAACGAAGGCCTGGTCTTTTGCCTTTAACATTCATGGCGTTGCCTTCAATCTAGAACATGCAGGGAGCTTATCAGAGCCTCCTTGGGTATCAGCTAACCCTAGAAGCCGAAGGCCATCGTTCAGCAAAAAAAGGAATTAAATGTATTTCTATAAATCTGTCAGGACTGCGCCCCTTCCTCAAATAACACCTTATCTGCTCTGAATTGCTGTATTCGCCCATTGCTTTTTACACATGAATGCAGACCAGGCCAATGCATGTGCTCACATCTCTCTCGACTGACTTGAATGGCTAGGAAATAGGAAAGATTTGATATTCTGGTCAGGTCAGTTCACATGTTGAGTTGTTTTGTGGGCCTTTGATCAGTTTAAATGTGCTTTTGTGTTGACCCACCACACGGTCAGAGTATGTCTATAATCTATAATAAGTTGCGTATATGTCGTGTTTTGTTTTTATCAGGACACAGGCAAGCTGAATGTATCATATTTCCGCTTCGACATCAACGACGCCACTGGTGACCTGGACGCTAACCGGCCTGTTCCCTTCCGCCTGACGCCCAACATCTCGGAGTTCCTGAGCACCATCGGGGTGTCCGGGCCCCTCACCGCCTCCATGATTGCGGTCGCAAGGTGTTTCGCTCAGCCCAACTTCAAGGTACGGCGTGTCACGAATTGTCATCCGGTTCACATATTTATCCACCGTGTGAAAATGTCATCTCACAAAGGAACATGGCTGAACAGTTAGATAACCCTTTCAGTCCCGATAGGAAATGGCACTGCCCAAATCCCAAAGGGCTTTGGTTTTTGTTGAGAGAATTTTGTTGTGTTTTAATAGGGGCTGAAAACAATACCACAACTAAAGTACCGCAACTTAATTTTTAACAAAACGCTTCACCACAATATCTACAATTTGGCAAAATCCTTACCGTGGCACAGTATCAAACTGATTACTCACATCCATACTGCTATACATCCCACCCCTACTTTGAGCATAGGTTCATGTGCATTCCCTTGAAGAGTGCTGTCAGCATAGCAATGATAGTGATTTCACGCCGAAAAATAGAGTATAGTTCATGATCAGTAACAAGATGAATAAATTGTATACTTAACAAGCAGAATATGTAGCTCATTTGGATGTGACCACCTTACTGCTCTTTTAACCCTCCAGTTTGTCTTAATGAGAGGGCTATGAGAAGGGCCAGAACACCAAGACTTCTACCATGGCAAAAACAAAGCAAAGACCACTACTATATAAAAACATGGGCGAAATATGTTCAGTTCAATTAATGACTTCATGTGTACCCTGCTATTGCCAGGGAAATTACAGCATTGCTCTCCACACGAGTGTCATAGATGCAAAATGCAGTCATCAAATGCAGTAAAGAATGCCATTATACCTGTAGATGTTGTGCATTAAAGGGGAAATAATTAGCTTATAAAATTAGGAGCTCAACCATTTTCATAACTGTACAGCCGAAATAAGGGAATATCTCTTTTGCAAAATATTCCTTTAGCAATTGCATAGTGTAATTACAGTAAAGGCTTTTGATATGAATTTCATAGCTTTGTTTACTGTTTTCAAGGCCGAGGTGAGCTAAATTTATCTTTTTTTTTCCCTCAATAAACAGATAAAGGGCAGGATGATGTGCAGAGTTCAGAATCACTAAAATACAGCAGAAAAACAACTGAACCCAGGGACTGCGGGTAGATTGTTTAAATAAACCAACATTAGCACACACTGGTCACATAATAACAGTACTGCGAGCTGTGCATGGAACATCCCCTTGAGTCAGGGCCAAATTGGGCGAATTCTTTGGGAGGTGAAAACAAAATGGGCGTGGAGGACAAAACAAAGGAAGAGGAAAATAGCAGTCATTAGGGAAGTGGCAGGGCAATGCCCCGGGCCTCTCAGCTGCCTGTGGCACTCGGAGGATGTGGTGGTAACTCCTCCATACCTCCCACAGTCCCCGGAGACGACCCAGAACAAACAGCCACTCAGCCGGAGCATGACTGACACACTGATATTTTTATCCTCCGCCACAATAACTGCGCTTCAGACCAGCGTAACCACTTTCAGATTGAAGGATTTTTTTACTTTTCTCTGTTGGAGTAAATTTTAAGATAGCGTTCTAACATTTGAGCGTAAGCTTGTTTGGTTGCATGATTTTTCCACAGTGACTGAAATTGCTCACATTTTGCCCCTACTGGGATTTGAGTCTGTATGCTATGCTCACAAGCTTTCAATGTATTTATTCATTTATTTATTTATTCCATTGCCAAAGCACACATTTGAAGCCCTCGCATCGTAACGATGTTCTCTGTCAATTCGGAGGGCGCGCTGTTCTGACATGTTTAGCTCTCGGGCGTGGCTGCGTTTCCCCCTGCAGTCCAACAGATCTGCCGCTTTGCAGAAGCACCGTAGGCCAGAGTCACTAGTGCGCGATGTGGAGGGGGTAACCCTGCTGATCGAAAACCTTCCCTCTCTGGGTCTTGCTGTAGGGGCTGCCTTAATAGTTACTGCCAAAAAAGTGAAGAAGAGAGAAAAAAACAAAAAACCTTCAGAGAGGAGTAGGTCAGTTGCCCTGTGGGGTAGGGCCCAGTCAGAACACTGGTCAAATTCCACACTGTAGACCAGGGGTCTCCAACCCTGGTCCTGGAGAGCTACTGGGTCTGCTGGTTTTTGTTTTCACCCAGGTAACCAGGTGAGGTGAGTTAATTAATCAATTAGAGTAGTTGATTATAGTTAAGTGCAGAGTAACAACGAAAACCAGCAGACCCTGTTGCTCTCCAGGACCAGGGTTGGAGACCAGTGCTGTAGACTGTATACAATTCTGGACTGTAGGGTGTTGCTGCATTGCGGACTAGTGCTTACCCTGAATACGCTACCCAACGGCCTACAGTGTGCCGTCCTCTGCACGTCCTCTAGCAGTCCCCGCTTTCCTACGAATACACCTTACAGCGCTAAAGCACAGAGTTTGCCACAGCACTCATATGCCACGCTTCCACTCCAACTTTAAAGAGAAGTTTTATTGGCATCTTCAAACGAAAAGCAGTATTTTAACTGAAAAAGCAGTGGATTTCTCCTACTTTACTATATTAAATGTACAAAAAGACTCAACTCTCATGTTAAAGAAGAAGCGAAGGACCCAAATTGATTCTAAGTAATGATACCTTCCTGTTGGTGATTAAATGTATGGCAGAGGAGTGGATAGCCTGCAGTGCTGGTGAATCAGGGTAATCAAGCAGTGCACTTCAATGTAGACGGCCCACTCAGGAAGGTGCTTGATTGGTGTAGTGCAATCTCGACGCCATCAGCTGAAAACCGTTAACACTGCTCACAGAGGGCATTTATCAAGGAAGTGCAATAAATGTGGGAGAAATTAATATCTTCTATAATCACTAGAGTTTGGGATGAGAATTGTCTCCTCATGATGGTTCACTGCATTTAATTTAGGGCGCTGCTCAGAGTTAACCTGCACTGACAGCAGCTGACAGGAGCTTCCCTAGTACCTGTCTTATTGTTCTCAGTTTGATGCCTGCCTCTCCCAATAACTTCTCCCCCAACAACTCGTCCCCTCCTAGAGTATGTGACGGCATCGGTTCTCTGTGCTTGTGATTGGCGATGAAATTACATCATGGGGATTTTATGAAACAGGAATTATTTCACATGTTTCAACTGTGAAATAAAACATCAGAAACTACAGTCCTTTAAGACCGAAAATTCAGTCAGCAGACCTCTAGCTCCTTGTAGGCACCTCATTCAAAGAACTTCCATTGAACTGTTACGTCACACCAGTCCCACAACAGATCAGCTATTTATAAGTGCGTATGCAGGGGGGAAAGTTGTCAAGCTAACAGGCATCAGCAGAGAGCAGTTAATGGCTTGTCTCCCTCTCATGCATGCCTGGCCCTTCCTCTCTTGTTTATGAATATGCTTGAGCGATGTGGCTATTTTCCTCCTCCTCCATCTCACGTACTATATAATAAGAATACGAAGTACAAAATGTCAAAGACCAAAACTGTGACATTCATGTGTTCATTTTAATGCATGCTGAGCCATTTAGTCGTGAGTGCCTTTAATAAGAAGGGAACAAATGTCAAAGCTGACAATTAGGGGCTTAAAGTAAGTGTAATTAATGGGAATCAAGTCAGTGAAAATGAAGCACTTCCGATGAATCTGGGAATTGCCATTGGACTGTGATAATGTATAATCTGTGATATCTTTAGATGCATGTACCTGTATCTGCCCTATTTCAGTTACATGGTTAAGTGGGTTTGAATTAGATTTGCATGACGTGTGGAAGTGAAATCGGAATCTGTTATTGATTTGTTTTTGTTTCAAGCCTTTATGGCGGTTTTTTCTCCAAAGCTCACAGAATGCTCATTAAAACATGTTTATATGGATGCTGACAGACAGCAGGGTCTGTTCCATGCAGCTAAAACCGCGTTTAGATTTTGAGGCTCGTTTACTGGTCTTGTTGAGAGAAGCTGCTCAGTAGCGCCAATTGGTGTTTTTTTCTTCCGCTAACATCTCCCACATGTACCGATTTTATTGTGTTATTTGGACAAATAATACTTTGTGGACCAATCTGAGACACTTAGTGGAGATTCGGTGGCCCTACTGCGCAGTCTTTGGCTCCAAATTGTACAACATGGCAGTTTCAATGCCCATGGATAGCCAGCAGGTGACGTAACAGGGCCTTGGATCATATTTTTTTCTACAGGCTATGGTTTGTTCCCAGCATTAGGCCCGAAACATACTCTCTGCAAGTACGCAAACGCAGACCATTCACGCTTTGTCCGTTGTAAAATTATCGCATTCAATTCTCTACACAAGTTCTAGCTGCAGAATCCAATGTCGCACTATAGCAGGCAACTATAGGAGGCCGTCTTCAATCTTTCACAACTATCCTGGATCGGCCCATTGAAGGCTTGGCTTTATTACCTCCACTGGGACAAGAGTACGTGTGTTGAGCATGTACAACCGGACTGTGCTTTTGCTATGCGTTGGCCTGGCATTGTCATTTGCATTCACAGACTTGCGTAGGCAGCTAGACGTGGTTATTTTTCGGGGCCTTAGGGGTTGCGAGCGTCGCTGTGAATCCGCTCCATTGACCGCTCATCTCGCGCCGCTCTCTCCCCAGGTGGACGGGATCCTGAAGGCGGTGCTGAGGGATGAGATCATCGCCTGGCACAAGAAGACCCAGGAGGACACGTCCATGCCGCTGTCCCCAGCCGGGCAGCCCGAGAACATGGACAGCCAGCAGCTGGTCTCCCTGGTCCAGAAGGCCGTCACCGCCATCATGACCCGGCTACACAACCTGGCCCAGTTTGAGGGCGGCGAGAGCAAGGTCAACACCCTGGTGGCCGCAGCCAACAGCCTGGATAACCTCTGCCGCATGGACCCCGCCTGGCACCCGTGGCTCTGAGAGTCCGGCCACGTGTTCGGTATAAGACCTGAACGCTCTGGGCTTCCACCATGTATATACTTTTAAGACTTTTTTTCCCTGTCGGCAGTTGGTCCCCTTCCAAACTTTGAGGCGTTCGAAACCTCCGAAATGAAACTCACCTTGAACTTAAGTTTGTCACTGCTGCAGCTGAACTGTTCATTGTTCTAAGTCCAGGAGGGTTTGTGAAGCACTGTCACGCGTTGAGGAACTGACGGTGAAGAAACAACTCGGCCCTTTGTACTCCGTGAGCCTCCCTTCTTTGTGCGTGAACCCTCGGTGAAAAGGGACCGTCGCAGGGGCTGGCATAGAAGGACATTTTTTATTTTCTCTTGCCTGAGATCCCATGCTGTGATTTCAATTGTTGAACCGACAGGAGAGCCAAACATTGTGCGTTCCCCTCGTCTCCTGATACCACTGCTCCCTCCCTGAATTACTAAAGTGGCTCAGCTTCATTCATCTCTGGAAAATGGCTGAGCCAGTTACTTGTGAATCAGCGACATGTTCGGCATTGTTGTTTGTCACACTGTATAGCTTTTGTATTTAGTTATTTAAAGACGACAACGGGGGGCAACAGTCAATTTTTTCCAATGTATATCTATTCTGCCTCTGTACCCTACAAATAACTGATGTGAATCTGCCTTTTAGTGTCACTGCCTGCAAGTTTTATTTTATGTTTTTAAAGGTAACCTAATGTGATCATGCCTCTTATAGTCATCTTGAATCATAAAGATCGTGTTTTGTTCCATCAGAGAAGAAGTCCTGTGTTCCTCCCCTTCATCACATTTGTATTCAGACTGGTGGCGATTCTCATCTTCAGAATTAAATATGCACATAATTATTTTTGTCCCCAGAAGAAGTGCAGAGCTTGCAGTGATGTATGTTTGTGGCTAATTCAGATTTAAGAGAGGGATTATGTCATTTCTACAATGAAATGCTAAGTGGAAGCGATGTATTAATCAAAAGGTGTGTTCATATTCCTTGACACTGAAATGCTGTGACCCATTTTTGTATACATATTCAACTATTTTGTAATGGTACTGTACCTTTAGATTTCTGAAGTTACCTCTGCTTTGTAAATATGCATTTTGTTGAATTAAAATGCTGTTTTGGTAACTAGGTTCTTGTCATGAATATGAAAAGGTCAAGTTAAAATGACTGTTCAATTTAAAAAGTCCTGCTATATTCCCTTCCCATGTTTTCTCCCGTCATTTAAAAAATATATAATCTTTTCCCCCATCTCTGAGTGTAAAATGAAATAAAATACTGCTCTCTCAATAAAGCATGGTTGGTGGGAGGTTACCAGCAGCAGTCCAGTTTAATGTGGACTTGAGGTGCACACAAGCGAGATGGCTTCTCAAGGGGAAATGACCTTGGTGTTGTGGCTGTGTCTTTGGTCTATGGTAGAACGAGGCTGGGAGCCTGGAGTCACACTCACCCTCCCATGACTGTGATTAATCCCTGTCAGCCAATGTCAGTGTGTGCTGACCTACATTGAGTTACAGTGTCAGCAGAGCCTCCCAGCCCACAAACCTCTGCTCCCGTGCTCTACTCTTTCATATCCCGCCCTCCCTCCCTCCCTCCCCCGCTGCCTGGGCAGACGCACGCACAACACAAAGGCAGGACAAAGAAAGCATTAATAACCGTATACACGATACACGTCACGCTCGTGGTGTTTCTTCGCCCTGAAATCGGGCTGCGCTTTAATGTACTGTACACCTGATAGGCTCTCCTGCCTGGGTGCTGATTTGAGGCGGTTGGACAAGCGGCCCACGCGTATTAGCTTCTGAATAAGGGATGCCATGCGGTGTGATGTGCTGGAGCTCTGGCGTGGTGCTGCTCCCTGGTCTGTTGATGTCCTGGCTGACAGCTGGGAGATGAGCTGTTGACTGATGCGGCCCAGCAGGAAGGCTGGAGTGCGCTCCTGCCAGAGACGTGGCAGTAATTGAATTGGGAACCCAAAGCCAGGGGAAACTGGAGAATCCCGCTCTCCACGGAGCTCACGCTGCATGTCTGCCAATCTGACTAAAGGGGGTAATACTCTGCTTTGGAGATCAAAATCAAGTCCGTTTATATTGATTTCAGTGTATTACAGCCTGCCTTACTTTAATGAAGTTGTGGAGGATGAGACATGAGCTATGTACCGTATGAATGTATGTACTGTATATTAGAACATGAAGTTCATTGACGGGCACACACTGGTCTACATGTTGAACCCTATTTTCTCTCTCTGAGTGTGTGTGTGTGTGTGTGTGTGGGGAAGGGGGTGGATCAGACTCGAATGTGCCAGGGTGTGATGACTGATGAGCTCTGAGAGATGAGGATGATTCAGGGATGAAGGTAACACGTCTACGGAGAGGTGCAATTGTAAATCTCATCTTTCGGGAAAAAAAATCTTATTACCAACCATAAGATTGGTTACTAAAGGTTCATTAATTTTCTTCTTGTCATTCAGAAAGCTGGCCATCTTTGCTACCAGTCCCTTATCTGGAATTTTCCATGTCTCAAAATAATGGTGTACCACTACCGGGAGATTAATGTGTCAGAGAATGCAAGTTATAGAGCCAGCAAGGCTAGAAAGAAAAAAACATGTGGACTCATCACGCAAGCCAAATAAACCACTAAATGTGTATATTATGTGATATGACCTGTGCTGGTTACTCTGCTCCATTTACTGTAATGTAAGTCAATATAGCCGTTTTTGGTCTGGCTGTATTGTAAGTAATATGGTCTGCTGCAGTGACCATTTCACTTATTTGCATTTTGCTCGTCTCCTGTATTGTGTGAAAGTTTCACCTAAATTTGTCTATCCAGCAGTAATGGTGCCTTTGATCTCCTTTGTGTGCCTGCATTGGTATTCTTTTGATGGAAGTCGCCAGTTCTCTAGAGTTCTCACACTGTTAGGTATCTCATTCTAATGGGCAGAACGAAATAACTCTACATCAGTATGCCGTGTGCCGTGGCTACTTTGCTCACCCAAACTGCATCCACTCGTATTCAATTGTCTCCACTGTCTTTTTAACCACCACAATCGCAGCTACTCAAGACTGTTTTATCTACAGCCAGATGTCATCCAATAACTTCTTGGCGGGGATAAATGAATTTGTGGCCTGAATATTCCTGTCCCATTTTGAGGTGGGCATCAGATACTGTACACCTTCATTTTAATCCCTGTCATCCAAGAGGTGTGCTTTCTCCATCATGATTCCTGGTCTGCTGGCAGTGCACCCTGGTAATGTGAGGTGCAGTATCCTGTGTTCAGGTTTCTCAAGCTGCTTCTTTCGGCTGTAGATAATAGGGGGTGTATAGCTGGGTCTGTCCTGCAAATTTCATAGTGATGGAGAACCCCTGTGCATTGAAAAATGTAGTAATATTATTCTTTTCCAATGGGCAAGTGATGTATATTGCAAAGCCATATCTTAAATTACACATGGAATTCCATTATAAACTATTCAGTTCTCTAGTGCGCTACATGCATGTTATGGTGCCTTTAATGCAATCCATGCCTTGTCAGCATGTATTTCATTTGACCGAGTAATGCCAGCTCAGATCAACAAACCCTGACTGAAATATAACAAAATGAACACAGTTGTGTTGGTAAGTTGGCAACCAACCACAAGTCAGAAGAAAATCAGGTGAAACTGAAATCAGGATATCACACCCCTGAGAGGACGAGCTGGACACAGGGTGATACGAAAATTCCAGACATTGCCGGCCTTTATTCACAAGAGTGCTGGAGCATGCTAACAAACTGGAGAAATAACAGAAGTCTTCAGCCGTCACCCTCATGGGATTCAAACACAAAATAATAAACTAAAATAATAAATGCAAGAGCAATAACCCGACTGGTGTGCAGCTCTTCAGTTGGCTGGCTTTTCAGAGGGTTTGCTTCTCAGCTCTCTCCTCTCCTGTGGTTTTCTGGTCTCAGCCCCCTACTGTGGAAAGAAGCAAGCATTTTAAACGCCTGGACTGAATCACAACGTAGTCCAGGTGAGTGGCGACTTAACCGGTATGCGTTGTCGGATTGCCCTGCTTCCTTCTCACACCCTTGCCACAAAGGACTAAACCTAATAGTAATAATAATAGCCTTTATTATATTGTGTAAAGCTTGTTCAGTATGATTGTAAATACAATCTCTGGTAATACAATTCAAAATATTTGCCATGCTTAAATTACCAAGATAACAGCTGGTTTTTCTCTGTAGTCACTACGGCAATAAAATGGTAAGTTGTATTTGATTGAATGTGATGGCCCTGTGATTGATAGAAACAATGACCCAGTACAGTGCTGGAAGGTCCCTGTTCCTAAAAAGCACTCATTCATTGATTAATTAAAGCAATTGATTACACTGTTACCCCTCCTGGTTATTTTGTTCTGCAAATGTTTTTGTTCGAACTTGAAATCAGCAAAACCAGCAGACCCAGTGGCTCCCCAGAACCAGAGTTGCAGACACCTGACCTAGTACTATCAATAGTACTATGAAACTCAGTGCTGTTAACTGTAGTATTTTCATGTTTAAATTAATTAGCATTCAGCATTGTGAGATTTGTTTGTCAGCTCTCCTGAGGACTGTGGACCTCATTTGTCATCTTGTGGAGAATTTGATCATCTGCCGGATTATTCTCAGCTTTTTAAAATTGTGCTGCACTTTACTCATGGCTAGTTACTAGGCAGCCAGAAACCCACACTTTCCCCATTATCACCCACTCCTGGTTCCCTTACACACAGACATTGGTGCATTTTACTGAAAATACTTCACTACTGTAAATCTGCAAAATGCATCACAATAGTGCAGCACCTGTAAGGGAAGCAGCCTGTCTTTCCATCCTGGCTGGTTAAATGACACCGTCAGTAATGGGAGAGAGTAGATCCATTAGTACAGTCTAGAATACACCACGTATCCTGGGCCTCAAAGTACCCCACAAAGTGTTCCAGTTGGCACCCCCTCCACCACCCCTTCCACTCCCATCTGCAGCCCTGCAATACATACAGTAGGTTCAACACAACATCCCATTCACATTTATGGACAAATAAGTCTAATAAAATAATCAAATAAAAAGGGTTCATTTTTGTTCATCATAATTTATCAATAACAGATATGAACAACTCAGGTCCTGGAGCAGGGCTTGGCAACCCTGGTCCAGCAGAGCCGCAGGGTGCGCTGGCTCTCGTTGTTACTCAGCACGTAATCAATGAAAGCAGTTGATTACACAGTTAACTCAGCTCACCTTGTTTCTTACGTCTGAGTCAGCTGCTGATTTGAAGGTGAAAATAAAAACCAGCATACCCTGCAACTCTCTCCGCCCCAGGGTTTCCAACCCCTGTCTTGGAAGGTTGGAGTGTATGATAGTTTTTGCCCCAACCATTTTGCATTGGCTAGTTTCAGTTTTGGGCCAAAAACACAACTTTTTTCTCCTCAGACCACAAAGACCAGTTCAGTCTTGTAGGAGGGCCTGATTTTGGCAGTGCCATATTTTTTATTTTTTTGCCAGATTCTCTATGGCCTTCTCCAGCTTTTTGGCCCTTACTGTAAAAACATCTCGGCAGTTCCTTGGCATTCAGGACTGCATGACTGATCTGAGTGGAAAAAAAGTCCCATTTCATTATATTTTAATTTGTTTGGAGATAACCTTCAATTTTGGGACATTCTTTGAATAAAAATAATATTTATAATCTCACAAATCAGAGTTTAGATTTAAGTACAGTATGTACACATATTATTTGGAAAATAATGACGACGTGTGAAGTATGTACATTTAGGCCATAATGGAGATCTGGTGCCATTGTGCTAGCTATTTATGATACAAAATCAGAGAGCATAATCCATTGCCCTTTATAGAGACTGTGATCTGTCCTATTGTCCTCTATGTGATAGATTGTCTTAGCTTAGCAAAATAGTTCAAAGCCAGAAGCACTGAATATAGTTAATCCGTGAAATTTACTGTAATTCTCTATCTGCTAATCTCTTGGTGTAAAACTATCACTGCATTCATCAAAACCAACTTCCTTATCCACTGCAAAGGATTGCTTTCAGTCGTCATAATGTGTGTGCTATGCAACAATGGGGAACTGTCAATGAGTGGCAAACATTTGTGTACAATGTTTCCCCGTAGGATGTTGCATTCTTTCCTGAGAAAGAAGAGAATAAAGCCCTGTCAACACGACACATCCTTAACCAATTAATGATGTTCCTCCAAGGGTAGCCTGATCTCTCGGCAGACAGACCCGAGAGGTGTTTCTGACAGGATTATACGAACTCCCCTAACTCCCATCCCCGATTTAATTTGCTTGGTAATATCAGGACTGGCATGTTCAGCCAGATTCACTCCAAAGCCAAATTGCACAAGGGCACTGGAGCCTCACCATGTAAAACTGGCTCACAGAAGCAGCCGCTCAAGTGGTCAGAAGAGTCTGAGGGATACAACGTCTGAAAGCGCTCAAGACAGCTATTCATGTCCATCACACTGGGGAACACACAGCCAGTGCAGGAATCGCACAGCTGCTCTGACAATCTCTATACCTGCTATAAACACTATACTATTCATTGCATGAGTGGGGAATATTCAGGCAAGCATGCATTTATTCATTCATGTTGGTCCTAGAAGGGATGGCATCGTTTCATTCTACAAAAAACAAATATTCAAACAGAGCACGATTCGAAACACAATATGCATTGCATATGGGTTTAAATAAAGTATCCTGAATGTATGACTCTATCCTTCAAGGACATTCTAGATTTGCTTTATTATATAATTTGGTACATTTTCTTTGGTTGTTTTATGAAATCACATGTTTTCAGTTTATCACGACTGACAGAACCCATCTTTACAGTGTGTTGTAACTAATTATATATCATTCCTCAGAATATAATTATGTCTGAATATTATAATTAACCACAGTTAAGTAGAGCAAGTGCAATATCTGAAAAATGAAATGTGATTGAGGATTTCCCTTAACTACAGAATGAGGATTAATCTTAAATATACTGTCGATAACTAAATGAAGGTCTTTGTATTTGTTTTTCAGCAGTAAATTCATAATCTGTAAAAGCCCAGCTGTAAATTCACCCATGCACCATGCTATTTTTGGATTGCAGCTTTAAAATAAAAAACATGTAAATAGATCCATTCAAAACAATGCAGATTTTTCGAGGCTGAAACCTTCAGCATTTAAAGGACATAGAAACATATTATTATTTCATATTATTAGGAAGAAATATTTCCCCTCAGTGAATTTATGCTGATAAAATCAAATACATAACTGAAGTTTGAGTGGAGTGCGATAGTTTATACATTTTTCACATGGCTATATTGATATACCATGTCATTAAAAATTGATATAAAGCTATGCGGAGTAACTACCTCCACACAAAACAGAAACTGTCAAATGTAATTTCCAAGTCCCTGCATAAGGAATGTGTGGCACTGAAAAAGTTGCATGGCGCTAAGCTTTACTATATTGTTTACTCAAGACTGCTGACTATAATATATTCTGTGTATGATGCGGTGGGCAGGAGCCTGGGCCGGTGTCCAAGAGTCTGCAGGTTAAAATCCTGTGTTCGCTATTGTTACTGAATCCATAAGCATGCTTCTAAACCTACAATTCTCCAGTGCTGCAAGCTATTCTCCTCACCCTGTAGAAGTGTATCTGCTGATAAAGGAACCATGTAAGACTCCTTTTGTGACTCGCTGTAGATTAAAATGAGTTAGTAAGAGTAGTAGCAGAGTGTGCTAATTTCAAAGCATTTTGGCTACTTAATGGTGCTGTCTACATTGAAATTTGAGATTATAAAAATGTGGGGAGAAAGGGAATGAATATTGTCATTTCAAATATAATTAAAACTGGAAAACAACATATTGAACAATCAAAGTATAAATAGCATTCCTACATCACAGGAATTCTTGAAGACAAATTTTTCTTATCTTATTTAAGGCTTGAGTAGATACACTTGGACTACTGCCTGTATTATTAACAATTTAAAAAATGTGCTATATCAAATTGAATCTGCAAATTTAGCTAACCAATTGGTCATACATCATATAAATTATCAACAAATGTTGCATTTACATCTACATATGTATATTACATTTAGCTAGAAAAATGGTTGAATGGTGGTTGTCCAACCTTTATAAATGCTGGTGTATGAGAGAAATAACTGGGAGAGAAACTGTATTTGTCCACCACTGCACTGTTTTTTTTTTCCATAAAAATGTTACACGCGGCAAATTCATTGTATCTAATTTTAAGAAATGTTAAGGAAAATACTCAGGCCCTATTCTGAGTAGGGATGTGTATCGTTAGGATTTTATTGATACCGATACCAATACCGATACTCCTTATTGGTGCCGGTATTTATCGATACTCTTATCGATACCACGGCGTGTCATTTAGTGTATAAAATAAAGACGTTACAAGATGGTAAAAGATTCAATCGTTTTTTATTACCACAAGGGGGGTAACACCAGCAACATCATTAAACAACTTTTTAAACCCTTAGCAAGTCAACATGTGCAATGCGAGGTATGTCAAAAAAACGAGCAGGCAGCTCCATACAGCCTTAAAGGTAACTGTCAATGTGATAATACTTCAACAGAACAGAAGCTTAACTTAAAATTACAAATGCTTCTCAGAATAGATGAAATAAATAAAAAAACCTAGGGAGATGACCAAAGCCCTTGCCTACATGTTCAACCCAACAGACACATACATGTAAACAGAAAAGTGTAGGGGAGGCGCTTCTCCTGACGCATTTAGCCCTAACAGTTTTTGTTAAGGAAAAGCAACATATTTACTTTCTCTGGCAGCAGCCGACATCGCTCTGGACAGTGACGTCACGCTATACACTCGGATAAAATGGTGCCGCGCATGTTTTAAAAAAGGGTCATTTAATTACTTATTATTTTGAACCCAGCTTTACTGGCAGTCTTAAACCTTTAAGGATGTATATATTGGGAATCAATCTTGTAAATTATGCCAACTTAATCTAGTATTTCACTTCCCCTTTAATGATTCATACACTCACCGTGACTTGATGAAGAAGCACTGTCGGAGTCTGCCTGCACGGAGGAGGGCACGGTGTTGTTAGCGTCTGCCGGGTTGCTAACTTTAGATGCGTTGTTTAACACGCCGCACTCCTTCACCTTTATGCTATGGGTAGACTGCAAGTGTTTCATGATGTTGCTGGTGTTACCCCCCTTTGACGCAACTACTTTCTTGCATATATTGCATTGAGCCGAGGATTCATTGAGTTTGATGAAGTGAGCCCATACCTTGGAGCACTTAGTTCTTACGGCCGACATTTTGACTACTAGAGAAAACAACGGGGCACTGCGTCATAACCTGTCGACGGCAGCAGTGTCATAATTACGCAACGGTTAGGTAGACTCTTGAAAAATACCGAAAACAGTATCGTTTGTCCAGAATCTTTAGCGGTACTCTGGTACCGACCAATTAGGAACCGGTACCAAAAAATACCAGCTCTCGGTACACATCCCTAATTCTGAGAGCAAAAAAAAGTGAAAAAGTGAAGAGTGAAAAAGAGCCTTTTTGTCAATTTAGATTTTTTTTCAAAGCTGGATAAAATAGGACTTACAAAGATAAATTGTGGTGCTCCTCGCCTCCTTAGAGGTTTGCTTTGTTATGACTTTGATTATTAAAGATGCTTAGATATTCAACCCTGGTTCCCCACCTTGTGCATAGCTACATGTACATTTACATGTACACTACACTGCACTGTTCTATAACGCCGCCTCCCTATGCTATCCCTAATTACTCGCTTAGTTTCAGCGAAGTGTTCGCAACTGTCTCTGACTATCACTACATCTTCAATCTATGCAAATGTCTACTCCCTAATCCAGAGCCGTATGTTTTACATGTTTGGTTACGTGCATCCAATCCGCGTTTTCGTCTCCCTCCCGTTATTATGTTATTACCCTATTATGTTTCCCCACCTGTTGTCTATTTGTTTAGCCCACCTTTTTTCCCAGCCCCGCCTAGATTGTCACTTTCCCTCATGTATTTAAACCTCAGTCTCTGTTTGAACCAGTGTCAGAACGTTGATCAGTCATAGTGCTGAATTACCCGTAAGGCTATTTCTTGAGATTCCAAAAGACACCCCTTCGCCTTTGATTTCCGAGCTTGCCTTACCCTCTTGTTTTGTTTGCCTTTCTGATTTTCTGGTTTTTGATATTCTGCCTTGTTTTAGTGACTTCGGTTTTTGCCTTTGCCCCTTTGTACCTTCGCCTATAGATTTTCTGGATTTTTGATCTTTTTGCCTTGTTTTCTCAACCATTCTTTTGCCTTCTGTTTTTGTCTTTGAATTTGATCTCCTGCCTACGAAATCGGACTAATAAACCACGTTTTTGGATTATCCGCTGGTCTGCGCCTGGGTCCTCAGTGCTGTACATAAAAATATTGCTTTAAAGGTCATTTTTAGCAAAACATACAGATGCAAAACAGTTGCTTTGAGATTTTATTTACTGTCCCTGCTTGGTTCTTATACTGTATGCGCAATGCTGGTGATGGCTGCATAGGGAGTACAGAATGTGGCTATATAAAGAATTGTACAGCTCTCATTATGCTTTTTAATATAATTATGGGTTTTGACACTTGAGCAGAATCAGAGACCCATTATCCATAGAAAAAATGTGGATAGTGGATTTAACCCCTTACGTATCACCCCTTTTCTTGACACAAGCTTAAAAATGACATACCCAAAATAAAATGGTTACTATAACCCTTTTTATTATAGGCATAATCCTGGTCTCTTCTGAAAGTGAACCCTTTGGAGTTTGTTTTCCAAAAGAATTACTCCAAACATTGCTAGTTGCAGAAGCTCAAACACAGTAAGAGTGGAACTGGATTCACATTATTGTAGTTGTGTCTGGTGTGCTTACAAACACAATGGAGACAAGTCACAACAACACCAGACAAATCCCCTTTCAAATTTGAGGACAATATCACCAAAAATGATCATGAATTGTCTTATCTACATATGTCTAGGCAGTTTTCCAAAAAGATCATTTAGAGACTCCAAAAGACACAACGAAACTAAATTATATT
This sequence comes from Conger conger, assembly GCF_963514075.1. NCBI lineage: Eukaryota > Metazoa > Chordata > Actinopteri > Anguilliformes > Congridae > Conger > Conger conger. Next base: position 62,475,473 of record NC_083761.1, on the reverse strand, counting down.
ATGGGTCTTATGAAGCTTAAAATACTGCATTTTGCTTATGAGACTATACAACACCTTTTAATCTGAAAAAAGTGTTTGCACTTCCCCCTGACTGTTACCCTCCCCAACCTCTCTGTCCCAAACTTCCTCTCCTTGCCGCTATCCTCAGACAGCAACAGGTTGAGAAGATCATAAAAATAAGTACAATAATCTAAATAATACCATCTTATATACTAATATACTCATTGATGTGTATATATAAATACCCAACCTCCATCAACAAGTCAAACACATTCCATAAATTATTCAAAAGCAGGCTGGCTCCTTGTTTATAAGCATACTGAATAACAATAAAATATTTTGAGAATATATTCAGATGCTCACTGATATAAAATGGGTTCATGTCACTGAAAATATTGTATTGTCAACTGAGATTCCTTGGAATATATTTTTTGTTTTAAAACGTCAACCTTTTTTGGCTTAAAATCTCAAGAACATTTTTTGCCAAAGCGCAACAGATTCTGTGTGCATATTGAAAATGCTATGTTGTTATATGCAAGCCTAACAAATTATACACCGTTAGAAACGTAATGTCATTAGTTAATATTCATTTTAGTCGTCACTTCAATAACATGCCTATAGTCGGTACTTTGATGAGCTGAGCTTGAATTGTCTCACACACAGATGGGGGTAACGCATTTCCTTTGCAACTACGTTACACATATCGGTTAGAGACTTTGGCTCGTCGTGTTCGAGAGACCCTATACAAAACGTAGATAATAGCATTTCTAAGTAGGCTACAAGTGCTTTTGTACAATTATAAAACGTGTAGGATCACTGATACAGTTTATATATGCCACTGCTGTGTATTCTCATGTTTGTTTACAGTTCTATTTCAAGTATCACTCGGTGAAGCAGCCATTCGAGTCAAAATTAAAAACCGTTAGAAGCAAGACAATGCACGTCAATCCCCTTGCAACAACGTTGCCCAGAATTTCCAAGCAGGGACGCAGTTAAGCACTGCCCCCGCAGGCAGAAGTGCGAGAGCTTCAGGGTGACCGAAACATGGAAACTTGTATACCAGAGAAAGCAGAGCAGCGCTTCTCCAAGTAATAAAACGAGTAGACATACACAACGTTACGTGATCCCAGTGAAGTTGTACAGTTTGTCAATGCTTTCACAATGGTAACAACAAGCATCAAAAATGCATAAACATAGTTTACTCACTCACAGTAGCTTGTAAGCTAACTAGCTAGCTAGCGAGTTTGGCAGAACAACATTACAGTTTACTAACATTGCATAGCAACCACCTGGCACTACTTACTAGAATGGGGGAACTACTTTCTTGTAAATTACTCTTGTAAATTAATGAAAAACTGTTTTAATTGGATTGTGTCTATAATATCTAAAATATTATGTCTGGTAACCGTTTTATAAAAGATTTTAAAACGGCCCCGTTAGCTGTGGTAAAATTGACATATACCACTGCCTGTCCTGAGTTATTGCGGTATAGAACGGTGAAACGGACAACAATGATAATTGCTCCAGAGTAAACAATGGAAATTCTATCAATGTTTCTCAGTTTTTAGAATGAGAAACTATTATGCATTTGGTCCGCTGGACACTTGTCGTGAAAAGAACACTGACATTACCTTATTTCTTGTAGTATGTGGATTTCTAAAATGCAGAGAAGCAAGGTCCCCCCACACTTGTTTTAGCACCACATGTTACAAAATAAGGAACTTTTGTCGCTATTAACTAACTAGCAACTATTGGCGTCTTAAAATATGTTATACAGATAGACCCCTGAGTTTTAATGCTTTCAAACGGTATATCCTGTCACCATCATAATTGAGGAAAAAATGAATGAATGCAACAAAAAAAAGGCGTTAAAAAAGAAAGTTTTGAATGATTTGAATAGTTTTTCTTTACATGGCTGTTTATTTCTGCACAGGTGTAGCCTATATCTCAATGTTAAGATTATGTTCAGTTCTGATATACTTCTGATGTAGTTCTGATAGTGTCTAATATATTTTTGTAATTGTAATTCAGTAATAACATACATAAAAAGTGTAACCACTCAAATGTACAGTGTAATAATAAGCTGTACATACTGAGATACATGTCATTATGCACACCATAAACTGCTGGAAATCCTTTTAAAAAAGTCACTACATAATGGCAAGTGCTACATATGGTCTCAAGCACTTGCCATTATGCCAATTGACATTCCATTAGAATAAGAACACAGCTTCTACTATTCCTTGTTTGATGTTCTATAGAATGTTTTGTATCACAGAATTTTCAAGCTTAATGTCATATTAAATAAAATATAAATAAATAAATCCGCCTTCAACACAATTTAGAAAAAAAAGCATTATATATATACATGTATATATATATATATACATAACACATAATACAAACAACCAAATGCTATAATTTAAAGTTTTTTTAAATTCTCCCAGACTGTCAGTTTCTTTATCCGGAAATCAAGAAAATGCCAACCAACCATAGATATTTCCGCAGGGAATGACGACACGACTTCTGAGGCCTATTGACATCTATGACATAACCTCAAAAGCATACGGTGATGTTATGATTTGGGTGGGGCCACGCTACAGTTTCAAAATGTTTATGCAGCAGAACACACTTTTCAACCAAAATGATATTATTTCACCAATGTTGAAATAATGGCATGGATTAAAATGTTTCACAATAAAGTACGCATACAAACACATTTACAGCTAAAAAAAAAGTTTGATCTAGGGTGTAATTACCCTGTAAAGAATGCTGCTTTGCTGCTTGAATTGCATTTGGAATTGCATCAATCAAACACTCTTGATTGCCATGTGAACAGAATTTGATAGAAATTTGTCTCGGTGCAGCTTGTGTTAAAAACAACACAACACAAGACATTACAAAATACAAAACAAAACAGACAATCAGCCATAATTCAACATATTCAAAGAATAAATTAGTAAATAAAAACTTTAAATAAAAAACAAACAATAAATTGATTAAAACAAGAGGCTATTCAAATAAAATGAAACAAAAATAAACCTCAATTCCTCCCTTCCAGAGCTACACCATCCAGCTCCTCCACTTCATTATGGTAAGCTGATTCATCATTGACCACAATAAAGCCCACCATTGTTATGTAATTGGCAAATTTATGCATCTTTACTGAGTCAGTGTGATGTACAGTTTTTGTGCACCTACAATATAAAACGGGTGACAATACACATCCTTGGGGGACACCAGTGTTCAGTCTTAAGCGTGGAGACACTGCTACCAATTTTGACAGCCTGCTTTCCGTCAGACAAAAAGTCCAGGATGCAGTGAAACAGTGACAGATTGACACACCCCATGCCATTTTACAATGTACTTATATTATTATATGTTGTATTAACTGTATTACTAAATAAGGTTGATAAATACATAACTCCACACAAGGATCAGGTGAAATAAATAATGCATTGTGGTATGTCTAAATCCCAGAACCTGTGTAGAAAATACTCCTGACTGGTGTTTAGCCAGCAGTTTCATGTATGACACTAATAGAATTATGATACAATATTACCTGTCAGTGTGATATCTGTCAAGGATTAATCTGTAGATTTGAATTTGCCAGTCTTCATTAAACATTGATTGGAACCAAGTCCATTAAGAAAAGCGGAGACATGTGGCAGTGCAATTATACGGTGGGCACTTGAGCCTTTTTGAGAGAGATAAGAATCTAATTATGATTCCATCAAAGTCAAATTTTCCCTCAGTGAATCACAATGGTAAAACCCTTTATTTAGTTCTGGGATATTATTCTCCTCCTGGTGCACCAAATGAACAGTTCATGGATCCAGAATCACTTAATGCGTGCCACAAACATCTTCTCTGAAGCCATAGGCCCAGATGGTTTGATTGTATGGGATCAAATTGAGGATTAATGTAATTTTAAAGTTTAATCACTAATCTTGGATCCTCAAGACCACACAGCCAAATGACAGTGTAGCTGAACATCAAAGGAGTTTGACCCAGAACTATAAATAAATGATATCATGCCTTAAATCAAATTCATTTAAAGGGATTTTTTTCAATAGGGAATATTTCCTGTCAATGAAATATTTTTGTAACAAAATTCACTAAAACAAAAGTTACAAATCAGAGAATAAGCCTCAGCATGAGCTTCATATTATTTTAACACTTCATTTTCATTATGAACAACATAATAGTTTCATTTTTAAGGGCTAAAAACCACTAAGGGCAACAACAGTGTGAGTATAGTTTAGAAGAGACCAATACCTCATTGTGCATAACAAAAAGTGTATATTCGGTCTTTGCCATTGTATGTGGTTTTTATTTTACAACAAATATACTTTCTTTGTTTGCTTTATGCATGACTATTAGTAAGCCACTGTGTGAACTGTTGCTCTGTTCAATGAAATGTCTTTACTTTAGCTTTACATTCTTGCATAGGTTGTCTGACATACATTAGATATGCGCATGAAGCACTATATCATCTATAGAAACAGCTGTTTTTGTGTTGTGTCCCCCCATTGTCAGCTGTGCAAGAACTAGTTAGGAAGGCAGGAGGAGGAATCAACGCAAAAACAGCTGTTTCTATGAAATGTATGTACAAATGTACATTTAATGTATGTAAATACCATTAAAAAAAAAGCAAATTACCTCCCCAACTATGCCCCTCTTGTTGATCCAGCCGCTTCTGCAACGTGATGTTATAAGTGAAACCAAAGGATTATGATCAAGTAGGTAGTCAGTCTGGTTAGTTAGTCCAGCCAGTCAGTCTACCTTTCATGGTTATAGATCATAAAGTAGTTGACGTGGGATTTAATAAGATTAATAATCTTATTTTTATATTCGTTTGTGGTCACTCTTGACAATCACGCATAACTGAATGCCAACCCCCAAACTGACACCTCTGCCTTGTTCCAGGGTGGCCTGTAGCGTAGTGGTTAAGTCACATGACTGGGACCCGCAAAGTAGGCGGTTCTAATCCCGGTGTAGCCACGATAAAATCCGCACAGCTGTTGGGCCCTTGTGCAAGGCCCTTAACCCTGCATTGCTCCAGGGGAGGATTGTCTTCTGCTTAGTCTAATCAACTGTACGTCACTCTGGATAAGAGCGTCTGCCAAATGCGAATAATGTAATGTAAATATAATGTTCCAAATCGCATCTTTTAAAATAGTGCAGTGGACGGAGACTGGGCAAAGAATGGGGTTTCATTAACATTTAAATAAAACCTGATTGTCTGTACTTTTGTCTCATTTTTTAATCTCAAATCTAAAGGCCTTATTTATTTTTAATTTTGAACCCAATGTGTAGTGGCACAGAGGACATAAATAAATATATATGGTTATGGTTCAAACTGACAGGAATTAACCACAGACTGACTCAATTAACCACGTTACAACAGTGGTATGCAGAAGAGCATCTCTGAACACACAGCATGGCAAACCTTGAAGTGGATGGGCTACAGCAGCAGAAGACCAATAAGTCAAAATAATAAGTCTAATAAATACCTGATAAAGTGGTCATTGAGTGGCTATTGTTTTGGGGTATGTGTTGTGTTTCTAAACATGCTGCATCTCATGTTCATTGATCCATATAATACCATATTTAACAGTGTTATAAGTTAGAATCACACAGACCTCATTTACCACTGATTTGTATTCCATGTGGCAGTTAACTTTCTCCAGGCAATTTGTATATCTTCAGCATAATCTTCTTATTCTGTCATGTGGGCTCGATGCTATCTTCTGCTATTGAGATCAAAGCTTTGATTGGTACTTGATAAAACTCATTTGATGAAACAGATCCATTTCAGAGAATGTTGCATGCATACACTTTGCATGGACAAAATGCTTTTGAACTTGAAAAGAAATGGAAACAGTAAATTAGCTCTTTGTTGCTGTGTAGAGAAATAAGTCCTTTGCTTTCAGTTATGGAGAAGTTGAGTCTTATTATTTGTACATAATATGTATAAATGAATAAACAAACAAGTAAATAAATAAACAACCATCAAATTAAGCGTCTAATTTCTTCTTTGAAATGAATTAATTTTTTAATTGAAAAGTTTCCAGATTTTGGCCTCCAGCAAATGTAACATGTGAAGGAAAATCCATAAAGACAAAGCTAAAATTGCACACAGAAATTGCTGACAGTGACAGGGTATTTATTGCATTCTAGGGGATATGTGGAATAGGAACAACATAACTTTAGCCAACATATCTAATACATCCCTGGCTTAAAGCAGGAAATTGTATAATTGTACAATTTAACAATGCTTATACTGTACATTGGAACATGACTTTATGAATATTAAATAAGATTGACTAAAAACTGTCAAAAAAGTGTGCTTTATATGTATCTCATAATAATCTTTAGAAAATCTCATGTTATCAGCATTTTCATGTCTCCATAAAATGATATCGCAGATCAGCCAGTCAGCTAGCTAGCTATCAAGGTACTCCTTTTAAGCCTAGCTATAGGCTAGCTAGCTATTTAATTAGCTGGCATCAACACTGTCACTGGTATTTTATCTTGTAACTATGAACAAGCTGGCTAGCCTAGTGAACTCACTTTGTTGGTGTTTATGACTACCCTAATAAACTAACATAGCTAGCTGCCGATTTACCTGAAAGTTTTCTGTTCATTTACGCCGAACTAACAGGCCCCTTTTTGGCTGCCTTCGCTTTACTGTATCCAACACTTTTTCACAAATTGAGTGCCTGTTTTCCCACTTTGGACAGACTGGCTGCTGTTTGATATGTTGTATGTAGCCAGTTATACGATTGGGAATCAATGGCCAAAAGAGATCAATATTAGTATCATCTGACCATTGCACTAGAATTGATTAGAGCCAGGTGTAGTGGTCAGATGAGACCAGAAAGTATATTTTTGGTCACACATACCAGCAGCGGATTAAGAAGGGCAATGTTGTTGAAAAGGATGCCATGCTAACTGTAAAATATGGTGGTGGATCTTTGATGTGGTTGTTTTGCCTCTACTGGTCCTGAGGCTCGTGTTATGATCGTCTCATCTAGGACGGCCTACACGTTATAATGTTGCTGAACATTACAGTCTCATGTTAACATAATGTTTATAACTTTATTTTGAACATTCAATTACCCACAATCAAGTTAGCATTGTGTTTCAAGTCTATGGGACGGCTAATTCAAATTTAGTAAAATATGCAGTCATGAAGTTAGAAAAGGCACACATGCTTCTGAATTACGGACATAATCATTCGTTTTGTGTCGGGATCCTTTGGATTGAGTTATTTTTGCGCAAAAGAAGTCTTAATGTTTCATGCTCATTTTAAGGATAGCCATAACACAGAGAAAAGCAATAGCAAAATTGGTAGTTGGCCATCCTGTTGCCATGGTAGTAGACCAGCGAAATGGCATTGAGATGGGTTAGATATTCAATGTGCTGTTTTGAATCAAAGCGCAAACCAATGCAAACATAAAGTGAGCGCTACCGCCCTTACTATAATTAAGATTATTCTATAATGCTGAAACCTACACTACAAGGGACTTGAAAAATCTATTGAATAAAATGAATTATACTCTTAGATAATATTTCACTTCAACATTTTTTTATTTTTTATTATGTCGAAATATATAAAAAGACAGTATAAGGATTCTACAACACCCTCCCTCCCTCCCTTGGGCAATAATGGAATTTTAAAACTCTTTTGATTGATTACTGTTGGCTACATAGCTCATCCTCATTTGATTAACACAAGATAGCATACAATAGACAATTTAAACTGTAGCTGAGCCCGATCCTGACAAGATGGTCATTATGTGCTAGAGGAAGTCAAGCACTAGATTGTCAGTGAAAGGCTTCAGCAGAAGCAGATCTCCAGCTCTGCTGATTAGATCATGAATGCAATGATGTTGCCAAGGGAGCCAGTGGAGCAGTAGATTTGCAGGAGTGGACATTTACCAGCTATTGCATTTCAATGCAGTGCAGATAAGTCTTCCACACTGTTCCTGTTATAGTAAAAAAAAAAAAAAAACAATTTATGAACCAATTGATTCATCTGTTTTGGGCCACATAGTCTCAGATATTCTATATTTATTATATAATATTATATAATATTATATAATATTAAATATTTGCATTAACACACTGGTGTACAGGTCTACCTAATTAAGTGGTCACTGAGATTCTTCAAAGATGGGAGGGGATTCAGACCTGTTACAAATAAGCTATTTAAGTGCCTTATATTTGAAAGAGGCTGCAATCTCTAATTCCATTAGCCTTTTAAACTTGTGAATTTACATCTCAGACCTCAGGAGAGCTTCTTATTGAAATCGCTGTGGAAGTGAGACATTGCCAAAGGGAGAAAAGACTATGGAAAGCTCAATTTCTTGTGAAGGGGTAAAAGCACAAAAAAAATTAATCTTCATCGGGAGCATAAATCTACTTTTTTTGTTCTGCCTTTAAAGCTTGTTATAGACATTTGATGCAAGGCATGTTTGTCATCTCCCCTCCTCCAGCAGATCCCCAAGATGATGCATCATCTTTGCACGGAGCTTGGCTTTAAGGATCAGAATACATTGCCAGATGTTGCAATGTTTAAATCCTTTATAAAAGCAGTTGTACCACCAAATGTTTTATTTGAGACCTATCTCTGCTACTGTGGTGTTAATCTGTCAATTTTTGCCATGCCATTCTTGTTAAAGGGGCAGGATAATGGGTTGTTTTACTGTTTACCTCATTTGTTGTGGGGACATAGCACACAAATATAAACCATTTTATAATAACAAAGGATTACTAGGAACTAACAGACTGGGATGACTGAGTATGGTAAATGTTCATATTATTGCCTGTACTGTACCTGTATAGGACACAGCTGAAAGCCTTAGTAATGAAGGCAGAGCACTTATAGAATAATTCTATAAAGAATGTAAGAAATATCATAAAATGGGCTTTGTTTAGATATTAACACTCAAGCAAATGTCTTAATGCACATTATGCATGTACTGTACTTGATCTGAAAATGATAATAAAAAACAAAACAAAAAATTCTGATGCCATAAAAGTGAAATATGTTTTCCTGGTATTGTGCGTATGTGCATGATTACTCAAAGGAAAGGTCAAATCCCTTTTTAAAAGCTATATTACATCAAAAAATGTCCTTTTGTGTGCACTGTAGCCTTGGTGTCAGACTGATAATGTGTTTAGCCTTGATTAATGTCTGGGTAACACAGGCCCAGATAAAATAGCCCTTAAATATTTTACAAGCCCATGAAAAATTGAGCCAGACAGGTGCAACAGAAATGTATTTGAAGAATGCTCTCTGAGTTCTCTCACTCTGAGTTCAAACAGTTTTCAACCTTAACAAGAAGAAGACCAAATAAGCATCATAATTATTTGTTAAATCTCAATGCTGTAATCACTTTTCCATCCAAAATGAACACTGAAAATCTGTGCCTGTTTCTTGGAAACGTAATTTTCTCAGTATACAGTATGATTAAATAATGGGTTTAATTTCCATTCCCTCAAATCTACTTCTTCCTTTAAATAGAGAATTATCACTCCTGTATTTCTGTTCCTCCGTTACTATGACGATATTAATGATATTAATCTTTTTACTGCCAATTTTGTAACTTCACTTCAAAGTACACTTTGAAGAACAGACTGTCACCATCTGGACCATGTTATTTTGTGTTCTGTGAAATGTAGTTCTCAAGGAAATAATCTGACTCAGCTCCAGACAGTCCTTGCACAAACCATGGGGAACACTCCTCACAAAAATGTTTTCAACTGCAGATAATATACTACGCTCTGCTGGGAACATATCTCTGCCAGATGACAATGTAAACACTTTGCCAAAAAGGAGTTTGGCCAAAATGTGTTGGTGCTTGCTGGAATTTATGAGTCCATTGATCATAACACGAGCCTCAGGACCAGTAGAGGCAAAACAACCACATCAAAGATCCACCACCATATTTTACAGTTAGCATGGCATCCTTTTCAACAACATTGCCCTTCTTAATCCGCTGCTGGTATGTGTGACCAAAAATATACTTTCTGGCCTCATCTGACCACTACACCTGGCTCTAATCAATTCTAGTGCAATGGTCAGATGATACTAATATTGATCTCTTTTGGCCATTGATTCCCAATCGTATAACTGGCTACATACAACATATCAAAATTAGCTTTGTAGCTGAATTGCAAATTAGTTTTCTAGCAGTCTTAATCTATCTAATTAACTATCAAGCTAGATAGCACTAGTAATAGTTGAGCATTTACTGTACGTTGGCTAGCTAGTAAATTGTATTGTTTTTCCATAGCTTGTCCTCATTAGGGAAAGCCTTATGCTTGGCTCATGAATTAGTGGTAATCACTCATTGTACAATTAATCTATTATGTAATTACAGTGCTTGGAAATTTAGCAGCCTATGTAGGTACAGTTGGCATTTATGCAATAAAGCATCCATGATATTTTAGATTTTTCATTGACATGGTTTATGAGAATATTCCAGATGTTTGCACTATAATGCAGTAAATGAGCCCCCTCACTGCATGAAGGGGCAGCTGATGAGGCCACGGGCCAAGTCCCCTTGCTCAGACTTGCCGTCTGTGGTAGTCAGGCTCAGCATGGTGGCGGGTGGGCCCATGAATGAGGCGGCTACACAACTGGAGAAATTGTAAATACATTTTGTAGAAAAAAAAACGTGTCTGGGAGGAACAGGCTCCTGAGTGTTCCTAGTCTGCTTTCGAGATTTCAGCAATTGAGAGAAATGGAGGTTTTACATGTTTGTTTTTAAATGTGGCATGGTGATGCACTGCAGTAAATACTATTAAATTTAATATATTGACTCAGTATAAATGTCGACACTAATGCAAGTTTTGTAGAGTACTGTACAGGGCAGTACACATGCGGAGGAAATGAAAACACTGCAAAGCTATTGATACAACATGCTCCTAATGGAGCGTGCTTTTCCATCCTGTCTTCTGACACTGCTTCTTAGGAGTCTAGAGACTGACAAGCCAGCACCTGGAGTCAGATTCATTTCGACCTCCAGTGGAGGGAAACCACTTATTCAGCCTGTCTTTGAGAAGTGTGACCCCTCAGGAATGATAACAGATCAAAGCCCATCATTTAGGAGCGCTCAACGCAGGCCGCTCTGGAACTGACAAAGTTTGCTGTAAACTGAGTTTGAATTTGAAACCAGACGAGAACGGGGCAGTCATACTCAATCAATACAGTGTGATGTTTCTTTGAAATTACATGGAACCAATGAAGAAATTTCTCTTGACTTACTGAGGCTATCGGTGTGGTTAGCTTTATTGCAGGGTTTCTGTTTGTGCGGGCAAGGACAGGGAGGACCTCTGTATTTTGTATCTATAGTCATCATCATGCTCTGAATAACTTACTTTCCATTCAGAATGTTATGTGCCTTTTTTGTAAAACATGCAGAGATACCAATTGCGAAACAAGAGAAAGGAGCGATGTCTAACATATAAAACCAAATGACACGCTCATCCTAATTATGTTAATGTGTTGAGCAGTGTCGCCCAAGTAAAAAATGAAAGTAAATCTCTCAACACTCATGAGCTGTGACACACTTGTCTATTGTGTAAAACATGTTTCCATCCAATAGTGTCTTCATCAAGTCAAATTTCAAATGGTGTCTGCATACCCACATGGACTATCTGCTGTGTCACCTCATGACATGCCACACAGGGGTGGAAACAAATGATCATCTATAGTGTGTGAACTAGAAACAATATAGATGGGCCAAGGCCTTACACTTTTCTCTCATAGTACAAAAATTACGATACATTATGATAAACCAATGGCATACATATACCATAACAATAGTGTACATACATATGCCACAAACAAGACTACATATGCCATGAACAGAGCAATAATAAAGCAATTGAAGAATAAACTGTTCAAACCTTTAGGCAAAAGTAACTTAGAGTGAGAAAGAGATTCATATTGTTATCTGTCCACGCTGCCCCCTCATCGAGGGGTTTTAACATACTCGATAGCAATGTAACTCAATGCTGAGACAAGCAAGCAAGCTCCATTACAGCACGTGTACTGCTACTTGGCTCAGCGGGTCCTGGTTTCTGATCTTTTGCTGTTTCCCAATGCTTTGCTTCAGTGCACAGCTTGTTTTGCCCACACCTGCCAAACCACACTGGCAAATAAGAAGGAAAATGTCATTTCTTCTGGAGCATGTTATGAAACCGTTTACACCATTACCCATTCATTTTATTCATCGTTCACTCACCGCCAACATATTAAGAGTAGGGTACAAGCAGTAAGGTGATGTAGTTAATTGTCTTTAAGGATATGTGGCCACCATTTTATATTATACCCGATTAAGATCCTAAGGAATAGAGATGTACCGTATGCTTCACAGGCTAAAGAAGCTAGAGTTTCTACTGTAAGTATTGCATGCTTTATTTCAGTTCAAACAACCCAATATTTCACAAAAAAAACTTGCGAAACCCTGTTAGAGTGTGCCTGGAAACCTGTAGCTCAAACAACAAGTGAAACTCGGACCCCACACAGGAGTGTGAGCTGAATGAATCCTCTGTTCTTTAAGTGACTCCATTACGCCATGGTTTTATGGCCTGTTTCAGGGTTAGAAGGGCACAGTTATGCCCCTGACATATAAGGATTGAGGGTCATATAACCTTACCTGTCTAAATCCATCTCTTTATCACCGGAAGACTCTTATTTCATAGACCTTTTCCCCTGATCGGAAATAATATCCCACTGGGAAAGATATTTGATATGGCTCCATTAAACTAACACAGCTTGGGCTTTTGTAAGCCTTAAAAGCTGCATTATACTAATCAGACTTGGGATAGATAAACAAGCCGCGTAGAGTATTATTTGGAATGGATCTGATTCAAGGATTATTTCTAATCTGTTTTAGACAAGCAAAATAATGACTACCTTTTATGGGTTTATTTGAAAGTTGTTTGCTATCCTGCCTGTCAAAGTCTGATTCCATGACTCAATCAAGCACTAACTTTCAAAAGGAAAGAGATGGATTTGAAACGTGGATTTGCAATGCAATAATTTCTTGATTCTCAAGATAAGGTTTGACAGCTATTTCCTTATTTTTACCTAAATAAATGATTATTCAAGTAGTTGGTGAAATAACTGTGTTTGTCATATCTACCGCATAGTGGTAGCTAGTCTTTTTAACATTCTTGTCTTATATTAAACCTTATTTATTAATCACATGCTTGCAAAAAACGATATTTAGGCAAGAAGGGGGTAGAAGCATTATAATCAATTAAATTGTAATCAGATGATCCAAGATCCAAGGCACATAAAGAGGAGTGTTGCTTCTAACATGTCTTGCCAATTCTGTATTTGAATTTTTCATTTCCCAATTATTTATTTATAGATTTATTTTTTAATTTTTTTTATCCAACCCCATTATCAAAAATCTCTACATAAGCACCTTCTATTTAATATTTATTACCTGTCATTTTCTAATTCAGCTTGCATTTGTCTTGCGTAACTTTTCTTTACCTTTTATTGAAGCATTTAGGCCAACTGAGAACTGAATTGTCATTTGTAGTAGTGACGTGGGGAATCAAAGAGGGAAGGTAACAGACAGGATTGTGTGACGGAGCAGATTTGTGTCATGACACATCCCACTGTCTTTAATCAGCCCTGACAGTGCCAATGCCCGCATCGCTGGCAGCCTCGCAGGGCAGTGTAAAAATGGAGCTGTGACTCACCCGGGGAGGTAGGGAGGTGGTAGGATCTCAGTGCGAGAGCACTGTACTCTCCTTTGGCTACTCAGGCACCTGCAGTCAGCAGTTCTGCATGTTGTGAAGATGTGAGACTACAAGGCTCAACTGGGGATGATGGAAGAAAAACGAGTGGTGTTACTGGCACTGCTTCAAAGGAGGCCGTGTGCATGTACTCTTTCTAAGAGGCAGGAATGCTGCCAGCCTATACATTTGATTAGCATTTTAAAATTGCAGGGAAAATGAAATAATGGATTAAGACTCCTTAAAAAAGCATTGCTGAAAGATGCACTTGATTGTAGGCATTGGATGATGCTCAAATGACTGCATAGCATGTTTTGCATTGAAAAAGTACAATTTAGCAAATATTTGTATTATTATTTTAAATTCTCTGATACCTGTGATGCTTAGAATGAACAGGTAACGGTACACAACGTTACAAAACAACTGTAAGGTGTCGTATTTCTATAATACTTCTATCATTTTCCGGCACCAATTGTGAATTATTTTGCAAATAATTGAGTGGAAAAAAGTATGATTGGCAAAAACAAAACAAAGTAAAAAAATGAGCCTCAATAGTTGTTGACTGATTTTTATTACATAATCACCAATATGAATCATGCATTTACCACATTCATCAAATAAAGTAACCAATATTAAGTCATGTATCCTGAAAAAGAACACTTTTTGCTACATAGGATATCAGTTGGGTAACAGTTGGAAGTAACATTGTCAGGTACAGTATTCCGCCAAGTAGACCTATAAGACAGTATACATTGATTGGGCATCATACATTTTTTACAGTCAAGCATAGTGCAGTCAGAAGAGTCTCGCTGGTCTCCAAGGTGAATTACGATACTGTCTGTAAAGAGGAATATAATTTTACAGTGCCTTTCCATCACTCCTCAGGCTACCCACTTGCGCTATCTTTGGATTAGATTCTTTAAGACCTGTCATTCATGCTTATTAAACAAAGAGGCTCAGTCTTAATGGCATGTCCACTGGAAGAGCTATTCAAAGCCTTATGACACAATCTCACATAACTGCATGGGGGATTTTTGTTGAAGTTGTTATTCCAGCTGGTGTGGGTTTGAAAGTATTTTCACATTTCTATATATTTCATTATTTTCCTTTTTATATTTTCTTGTCAATGTGGGACAGTGCAGACAAACACTTTTGGCTGTGTGACGCTTGCACAGACATTGAGTTGGAAGACTCTTCATGTGCTGTTTGTGCAGGCAGACGTCTCGGCATCGAATCGACCAGTGGGCTGGTGGTGCTTGAGGATTCACAGAAATCTCATTGACTGAAATCTCTCCCCTGGGAGATACCATGGTCAATTATCTGCTGCCATATGAGCTGCCAAGGACAGCACTACCTGGTCCAGATTTATGGGGCATATCCAGATCCAGATAACACCCGTACACTAAAACAGTGCCTTAACATGATGAACCACTTTGTAGTCCCTGTTTCAGATGTTAGTATTCAAACAAACAATTCTATTTTTGAGGATGGTCAAACTTTATAACTTAAAACTTTATAACTTTTTATTGCATTGAGATGACCTGGGATGACATGACAGGAAAGTGCCTGTTTTAAAGAGCAATGTTGAGTAGGTGGGGAGATTCTCCCAGTGCTGTACAGGAGGAATCTTAACACTCGATATTCAGTTGTATTGCTCTCAGAGTTTGTTGTCCAATACTACTTTAAGGTTCCTAGCAGGTGATGAGGTTGACATTGTGGTGTCATCCAGGGTGAGTGAAAGGTGAAGCAAGGGGAGACTTAGGACGGGAGTGGAAAAGTATAGCATATCAGGCTTAGCTGAGTTGAGGTTCAGATGATTGTTTGCCCTCCAGTTTGCGGACCAAGGATGGAACCATGGGGGACAGTTGTAGAGATTACAAGGCCTTGATGCCGCAGTCTCCTCTGAAGAAGAAGCGGACTAGAAGGAATGCTGTACACACTCTCAGAAAAAGGGGTTCTTTGGCGTGTCCCCCATAGAGGAACCCTTTTTAGTTCTTTATGGAAACCTCAATCACAGCTGTGAAGTGCGAATGCTCCCAGATAGAACCTTGAAGTACATAGGGTTTTCTAAGGAATCACCAACCTTGTTGTATTCCCTGAAAGGGCTCCCAAAGACAAATTCCCTTGTCTTATTCCAACCGAGTCTTGGCTGCAACCGAGTCCTTATGAAACTGAGGCTACTGTATCTGCTGTGGATACTGCTCTGAATTACTGTCTAACTACAAAAATGATACACACCTTGCTAATCAGCAATTTAATACACTTAGTCCAAGCATACAAACATTCCTAAGAGCCCAAAAATTCAGTATGATCAACTATTGCTACTCAGTTAATCTATTTTTCAAGCAGTGTTAACATTTTGTTTTATCTAGGTCAACTAAAACACGCTGATAAAAAAACAAAATCACTTTAATAAGAAATGCAGGTCATGCAAACCTGAAGATAATACACCGTTCATTCAGTTTTATGTATTTAAAAAGCAATTATGCAAATTAACACAGCTGTAAAATATTAATTTACATATTCATTTCTATTCTGTTTTTTGAGAGTGTGATGACAACCGCAGCTTAGAAAGAAGGCAATCATCTATTGATTTCAGGACAACAGACAGCACATTAGAACATTTGAACTGAGGAATCAGCCTTTGTAAGAATGTAGCATAGACAGATGCCATGCTGCAGAAATGGCAAGTTTATAGCTGTTTGGTTCTAGTTCACCTTTAATCTCATCCTATATATTTATTATTGCCTAACTTTGAAGGTTTAAAATACTTTTAAAAGCTGTGAGAAGAATGTTTGAATACAAAATATGTCATGTCCCTGCTCCAATTAGTAATCTTTGAGGCTGATAATGTTTCTTTTTAGCAACAAATACTATATCCATGACAATACTTTCATGTTGAACCAATGTGAATAACCCCAGGCATTAAAATATATGCAATTAACTGTCCTGAGATTGTGTTCAGCATAAATAAATCACAGGAATTTCATGCTGTATGTATTTCTGTACTCTCCTCCCACGTCTGCAGTCACACAAAGGAATTCCCCAAAATACATATCCATTTATTCTAAGCATTAAAAAATCAACAACCTATGTTTCCTCCACACATGTTGTGATCTATATATACATTCTGTATAAAACACTAAAAGGAAAACATCTGTGACATTCTAGAAAATAAATAAACCACGGCTGTGGTAAATGTACTGGAAATATGTGTATACAGACATTGGACCATTAGAAATATAAATAGGAAAGTTGGCAATGATGAGAATGGTAATGGTCACAATTCAGTTTTACAGTGACATATTTTGCAGTACTTGGTCAGAAATGTACAGGTTGAGTTTCCATTAATAGTCTGTTCTTTATACTGTAGGTACACTAAAAAAATAGAAATTGAATGCTGTTATTTGGAACTAAAGCAAAAACATGCCCAAGTCAGTGATTAAAGGAACATAATTTCTCTCTAAATGTTTACTATGTAGGTGGTACAGGTCATGTCAACAGTGCTGACAGACAAATTAACTAAACATGCATAATTAAGTAATCAGGAATCCGTTCAAAGGAGATATGGAAGAACACAAAACAAAGTAAATAAAAAGGCAAACTCAAAACTGATTGGCAGGAGCAGATGTAGTGCAAAGCCTCAGGCTACTAAATCAAATTTTTACAATATTTCCAATATAAATGGTGTATTTTGATTCAATTGAATGTAAAAAAATTATAATAATATCACAATTAATAGGCCGTATCAACAAAAAATTGCATCAAATGTTTTTGGAAAGGAATGTAGCCTACAGGAAATTTCTGCTTTCTGACTATGTAACTTGCCTTTACTACTGTACAGTGCATTTATCCTATGCAGTATATCTTAAAAATAGAAACAAGATCCTTAATTCAAATAATTGCTAAATGTTTTCTGTCTCTCTCTTTTCCTGATACAGTATATTTACAAATACTATAGAAACACACACACATCAATGTGCTCTCTGGTTGTTTTAAGAATTGAAAGAATAATTCCATGGGAAATGTACGTGGATCTTTTTTCTCCCTTGAATGTAGTAGCGTAATTGCAAAGACGTTAATTACAACGTGAGGAAAGCAATCTGTCTGTTACAAAACCTGATTTATTGGTTAATTTGCAAGCTTCCCCCCCCCTGATAATCAATTTGTGCTGGATAGCAAAATCAATAAAGCATAGCTGGCTTTATTCTTATAATATTAATCCCAAATAGAGCCAAAGACACTGCAACGCACGTTTGCTTAATCCATACCTTTGTCTTTTTTGAAACCTTGTCGCTCGAGTCACTGAGTTTTGCTGTTCACGAGCAGCCCACTCAGACGCATGTGATAAAGTTGCTTAAAATACAGCTATGGCACTGGTTGTACAGTAAACAGATCCGCATGGCAAATAAACATTGCTGTTCTCATTTTTATATCTTAGAAAAAGTTTTTGCATTAAAATAGCTTCAGGTCCATCATCTAATAATAATATGCCATTATGGGGAAAAAATTCTGCAACATTTTTATTTTTAATTGTGTCACTGCCTCCTGAACTAGCTTTAATGAACACTCCTCTCACCAGCTCTTTTCTCTTGTCTGTCTGACCTGAACTTGCCAAAGCAGTTTGATATGAAATATTAATGCGCAAACCTCCTCCAGGCATGCACTGCATACAGTACTGATAATTATACCCCAGCTGAACACAAATCCTGTCATCTGCCTTACAGCCACACACAGTAGTGTGCAAAAATTTGAGCATTCCTGGTCAAAAAGCCTTTTACAGTATTAATTAGTATCTAAGTGAACAGAAGTAAACCTGACCTCTAAATGGTACAACGTTAAACATGACATATTTCTTCAAATTTTAAAGCAAGATTACTTTTTATTTTAATTTAGTTTCTAAATAATAGAAAGAAGAAAAAGGCACTGTGCAAAGGTTTGGTTGTAACTCCTCTTCAGGCAACTATAACAGCTTGTAAATGCTTCCTGTAGCCAGCTAAGAGTTTTTCAATTCTTCCCCATTCTTCCTGGCAGAACAGCTCTAGCTCAGATATATTGTTTGAGATCTCTCCACAATATTCAAGTCTGGGACTGTGATGGCCATTCCAAAACCTTCATCGTCTTTCCTGTAGGTACTTCATGGTTGATTTTGAGGTATCCTCTCTTCAACTTCAATGTCTGGACAGACCTTTGAACATTAGCCTCAAGAATTTCTTGATATTTGGTGGAATCCATTCTTCCTTCCACTCGCACAATATTTCCTGTGGCCCCAGCTGCCACACAGCCCCAAAACATAATGGATCCACCTCCATGCTTCACAGTTGGCATGATGTTCTTCTCTACAAAGGCTTTACCCTTTTTTCTCCAAACATGCCTTCTTTGGTGGTGGCCAGAAAGTTCAATTTTGGTTTTGTCAGTCCAAAGCACATTGTTCCAATGTTGAGGTTGTTTTTTCTGGAAACTCTTCCATGTAGGTCTTTGTTGTTTAAAGTATGTTGTATTGTTGTTCTGTGAACAGCTAGACCTGCATCTGCTATTCTTTTCTGCAGCTCTTTTGCAGTGATGTGTGGGTTCTTCAGAGCATTTCTCACCAGTTCTTGGATCATTCTATCTGAAATCTTTCTTGGTCTTCCAGACCTTGTCTTGACTTCAACTGTTGCATTTATCTTACATTTTGTAATAATTTCTGACTATTGAATAATGTATTCCTCTGATGGGAGAAATGTACTGTGTAAGCAGAAACTTGCATTTCTACTGAAATCCATTGCATGGAATGCTAACAATTATCTGTGCATGAGATGAAGATGTGCACAGCACATTCAACTGAATTTCCATTAAACAGGCATATTTTAATGAAAAATGAAAAAGACTGACATTTTGTATTAAAAGTGGGAAAAATTTCTAAAATTCCAGAAATAGTGTCCATTTCTGAAAATTTTTCAACCCTTTGCAACTATACAGCCACAGATGGGTAAACTAAACAGGAGTATACTGTATATCTGCTGGAAAATCTTCAAGAAGTTAGTGCTTTTATATGCAGTATTTTAAACATTTTCACATACTGCACATATGAACAGTTAATTTTGTCATTTATCTAAAACTAACAGTACCAAATTTTTTAATTATGCTTCAATCATTTTCCTCAGTCAGCCCACCATTAGATATATTATATAGGCAGAAATTTGTGCCGGCAGAAATTGAATTTGATTTGCATAACTTGAATTTGATTTGCATAACTTGAATTTGTATTGCAATAATTTTATTTTAATGTGAAGTTTTTATAGCACTCATTTGTAGCAAACAAGCAAAGTTTGAGTCCATCTCAAAACAGTTGGCAGCAGCTAAGGCCAGTTTATAGTTACGTGATGTATGATCGGCCAAAGGATATCTCTACATTGTTACCAACATTCCATTGTCACTCGATTTTGAAAGTTGTCGCTCACAAAAAGTATAAACACATAAACGATAAGAACACATCACCGAATTGCGAGTCATTTGCGAGGATATGCAAGCTATTTGATGACACTTCAATATTATTTATAGTTATATTACTAACTATAAATAGTCTGTGGCTTCCTTGACTGTCATTGGTACAACTCTCGGCCTTATGTTGACAAATGCCAATAAAAGTCTCCAAAGGCAATCAAAAGGCTAGAATGAAGACTAGATACAGAAAGCTTTCTCATACCTCCACAATGAAGCGATCAAATATACCATTGACTATTCAGAAGCAACTGAGAAGCCAACTGTCCAATTACTTTCAGTTCCCTAAAATTGAGGGGACTATGTATAAAAAGGGATGTGACTCATACACACATCACCAGATATGGGTGCAAATACCCTCAAATTAAATAAGTCAGTCGACACTGGACTGTGCTGGACTACAAAGCCAAAAGAACAGAAATACCAACTATCCAAATCCTGTGCGTATAGACTGCACTGTACATACAATGATCTACTGTACATTTACTTTTTATTTATGAAGAGGGAAGATAGCCCATTAAAGACCTAACAACATCACTATCTTAACTCATGTATTCCAAGGAGATTTCGTGTGCATGTACTAAGACTAGCCCCATTTAATGACCCATCAAGGACAGGCTATTATGGCTGCAACCAGTTGTAATAAGAAACAAAATAACAGCAGCAATAATAACAGCATTAATAACACACATTTAGTTTCTATTGTGATTTGAATCAATATTATACTGGCTTGTGCCTCTAGTCATCCTAGAAAAAAAAAGTAATTAAAAATGCATTACTGAAATTTAGACCAGTTGCATTACATACACTTGTTTCCCTTATTCCTTCCAGCACTCCTGTGAAAAGATATTGAAAGATTTGATCCTTGAAACGTCTGCTGAGGAATCTTTGTCTCATTTCTGACACTGTTCGAGAAGGATGGAGCAATAGAGTTATTGCTGCCTGTATGATAAGTGCTCATATAAATGGTTAACAGACTGTCAAAGCTAAGGCTGTCACCTAACTGTTTCTCACCTTATTTTCTACCTACCTCAATATTGGATGTGGTCAGCGGTCAATATTCAATCTGTTTGAATCCACTATTGTCGTCCTGCATTTTTCCATCTTATTTCATCCATGACTTTCCAGTTTTCCCATTTCCCGTTCACAAGGATTTAAAGGGCCCCAGATATTTTTCAAAAATGAACTACACCTACCAAATGGAAGAAACTGTCCTATTTTGTGATTTACAATGTTTAAATGCTGATTTGATTCACATAAAGATTACTGTTTATCAATATCGCTTACTGTTTTTGCCTCCCAGCTTCAGCATATTTGGAATCAGCACATACGTCATATTTTGAGACAAAATGATATGAGGAAGTAGGATACTGTTATTAGCTTTGTAGCATTGTGAAATGACAATTTCTCACTGCGCTGCTGTGATTGTAGAAGGTAACATCAGTTAAAATGACTATAAGTAGAGTTGTATTCGGATGCAACAACTTGCGTTGCAGTGGCACACCAGTGCACACAATGTTGTGTGTCATGGACAAGTTCAGCTCCCCTCAATGAGAATAGATTACCTCAGTCTGATGAAAAATGGCTCAAATTGTAGTAAACTGTAGTAAATTTAACATGTTTCTTATTTGTCTTGTGCTGTCAGTGGCGTGTTAGCTAGGGATTGCAAGTTAGCAAAATTGCCCCAAGCACAGTAACTAGCAGCCATGTCATAATGATGCTTATACAAATGCATAATACATAATTCATTCACAACGTGGAGGAACAGAACCACCTAGGGGTATATCACAAAGCAGAATAAATAAAAAACGATTACAACTCTTGGACCACCAAATGGAACCCTTCCAAAACTGAAACATGGACTGAAGAAAAAAAAATGGCTGTTCTGGTTTTTACTCTGTGAAATTACCCAGCTAACTCAGTAACCCTACTTTGTGATAATACCCCCAATTCAAAGTTAACTAGACAGTTAGTGAGCTGAACAGTACTCCATTTCTTCAAAACCTGTATAATAAAAAAAATTGGTCTAATATCTGTGGGGTGTGTCCCTAAAAGCAGTAAAGGAGATAACTAAAAGACATTACGTAACAAAATGAACAATGCTAAAATCTGGGCACCCCTGGTTTAAATGAATCTGTATGTGATCGGAAGCAAACCTGAACTCTAAATGGTACATGAGACCTGCAAAGTTAAACATGAGACCTGCAAATTTTAAAGCAAGATTGCAGTGCAAAAATTTTGGAACCACTTTGGATTATCGAAATCAACCATGGAGTACCACCAGGAAAGATGGATGAAGGAGGCCAAAGAATATTTCTGAGCTAGAGGGGTTTCGCCAGGAAGCGTTTACAAGCAGCTATAATTGCAGAGGAGGAGTTACAAAGTACTAACAGACAGGGTTCCCAAACTTTTGCACTGAGCCTTTTTCCTTTTTTTATTATTTTGAAACATTTACATTAAAAAATGTAAATAGAAAATAATCTTGGAATTGGAATAAATGTGTCATGTTTGTGTCATGTTGTACCATTTAGAGATCAGGTTTGCTTCTGCTCACTTAGATATTAATTGTAAAAGACTGACCAGGGGTGCATACACAAACTCCGCACAGAGAGGCCCCGGCCGACGGGGATTCGAACCGAGGACCTCCTTGCTGTGAGGCGACAGTGCTACCCACTGCACCATCCGTGCCGCCCTCAGCTTTTTGTAATTCATTGCAAATGTATTGGTTGCAAATTCGATGACTTTCTTAAGTGTGAAACCCCTAGACATCTTCCCTGGTGACGCTCTGCCAGGCCTGCACTACAGCCATCTTCACTTCTTGTTTGCTTCTGGGGCTTTTTGCCTTTAATCGTGTTTTTGGGAATTGAAACACATGTTCAATTGGATTCAGGATGGGTGATTCACTTGGCCAGTCAAAAATATTCCACTTTTTGGCTCTGAAAAAGACTTCCAGAAAGAAAAAGACTTCCAGAACTGTATAGTTTTTTAAAATGTAGTTTTGAGGCTTATCAGTGGTATACATTTTTCAGTGAACCTTCTGAGGTTATGTAGCATAATATTCTCTTCATTGTAGTCTTTGACGCATTGGTGCCTATGTCCTGGAGAGTGTTCTTGATTTGTTCAACAGGTGAAAAGTTTTTCTTTGCAACTGAAAACATTCTTAAGTCATCCACTCAGTGGTCATCCATGGTCTACCAGGTCATTTGCTTGTGCTGTCATTTTGACACACTTAACATTTTTGCCACTATTATTATACATAATTCATCTGATATGGATGTAATTACCCTTACATTAAAGCTGACAGTATGCACTTATAATAAAATAAAATAAAATAAAATAAAATTTTATTTGAAATCCAGTGTAGTGGACTGGAGTAGAGAACCAATACAAAAAACTGAATGTGTCACACCCCCAACACTTCTGCATGCAACTGTATGTACTCCAGTAACCAAATTATTCCATGATTTATCTGTAAACATTTGTGATGATGTAACAGGATCACTATTAAATGAAACAGGACTAAACTTTATTTCACCAAACATACAAACTTTTACAAATAAACAAGGCTTCCAGTGGACCATTATTATTGGGAGGTGGGCAGGGGGGAGACAACAGCAAAACTGTACCCCGCTGATAAATGCACACAAGCCTGATTTTTGCATCATTTCCATAAAATAAACATCACACTAAATCATAACAGTGCTTACTGGTGTTCCCATATGCATAAACCATTAAATTCCACTCTGAACAACGTTCACCAAATAATGAACAAAATGGCTCTCCCTGGGGTAAACCTTGTAAAATATGAGGGAAAACAAACCTAGTTTACAGAATGGGAAAATCGGCTGGGTACGATTCTCTTCGTTTTCAAGATGTTTTTGTCCCACAGAAACATTTCCATAAAAGCTTGTATGAAATGGATAAGCTTAGAATAATGTAGTTAGTTTGTTTTTAAAGCACCAAGTCCTTAATGCAAGCTTTAAATCTGTATTGCTAAAGGTTTATTATCCAGCGAGTTGTTCCTTGATCTTGAAACACCCCAATACCTACAATGTGAACAGGAATTTATAGTGAAAACTATTTATACAAACCTGAAATGTTTATTTGGTATATTGTACAGTATGTGCTGTATAAAAATATGTTTAAGACATCCCTTGTACAGTTAAAACACTTTCCTCTTTCAGCAAACAACTTCAGGGAGAGACTTGAATCAGAGCAATAACTATTTCTGATCAGATAAAGGCCTGAATTCAGTCAACTTTGATTTAAATGTAGATTTGTTTTCGCTTTACAAAGTCAATTTGGCAAGTTAATTTTGGTGATTGTGGACATGGCCAAATCTGTCGGTGAAGATAAAAGCATTCTGAAGATAAAAACAAGATAAATACTTGCATCTCTGTTTGATTCAAGTTAAACGCAAATCCAAGCTGAATCTAGGCCAAAGAATCTAAGCGAAACAATTCAATCTTCAATCTTACTAGACCTTAATAATAAATAAAAAAATCTAAAGATTTCAATTTAAACAATTATTTTCAATATAAAAATAATATTACAGTTCTTTAGCCAATCAGTTTACTGAAAAAATAGAGAATATGGAATTCATTTAATCTTTAAGAATTTGATTTCAGATGTAATAAGTATAAAATATTTTTTACCTTATTGTTCAATTACATTTTTTTGTTAAGATGCCTCATACAATGGGAACTCTTACGGAAGGTAAACCTACTGTATAAATTCTATGTCCTAATCAGTCAATCTTCCCACACTCAAACCTGTTTGTAGTTTGACATGTTTTTTCATGTTGTTGTTTTTGCAGCAGTTTTATTCTGCCACAGTATGACTGAGTAGGTGATGTCTTTCAATGCTTTTGTGGAATGATATCAGTTTTTTACTGTAATTTCAAAGAACATTACTTCTCTTCATCAAAAAAATCTCGCAAGACCTAGTCTAACTACTGTGCATACACAGTCACTCAATGATATAGCTTCCCACAAATAGCTTTCATTCTCATTGTGGGGAATTAATGACAGTATGTTATAATGCACTGTTCCAGTTTATCTTTTATCGGCTGAAATTCTCCACATACTATATACAATCTATTAACAGTTAACATTCCCTGTTCACTGTAAGGCAATTCTAAATGCCATCATGACCATTTCGGGAATGTTATCTTTCACACCATTAACATCAGTCTTAAGTCTTAAGTACAAACAGTACAAACATTTATATGGTTGTCCCTACTCCGAAGTGTGTGACTTAGGCTCTTGGAGAAAAGGTTTGAATCTTAAGCAATCTTCCCAGCGGGGAGTACATGTTGTTTGAAGTACAGTTGACATACATCTGTGCTGATACACCTTGATGGAGAGCAAGGTGATGTTAGCGTCAGGGCTGATCAATTTAATTTCCTGCCTTTTGAGATTACAGCAAATGCAAACATTTCAATTAAAATGCAGTTTTTTGCTATTTTATTTTTATTAATTAAAAAAATTTGCACTGGGAGGTTTAATCAAAACTATTATATGTAACCTGCACTGGAAACTATTACCATAGTGATATTACCATATCATATTAGGGGCACGGCTCTTCTGCTAACCCTGTGCTTTACCTGCCTCTATGCCTGTGTTTCTTTTTATATATTTTTAATGATATATGTGTGTGAATTTAACCATTTTACAGGCAATAAGAGGTAAGCATAAGCTTGCTGCTGCTGTTTGCCTTGCACCTCATTAGCTTTCTGATAACTGAGGGATGAGGCGGTTCCAGACATGCGCTGCCGGTAATAACTTTGTCTCACGTTTGATCACTGAACAATAAAATGAATGAACTGATGGAAAAGGTCCGGTAGGACAGTGATTTCAGACAATGTGATGTTATCTGTTTTGCCTAAGAATGGAATGGCATTGAAATGTGAACATTAGGAGGACGAATATGCTGCAGAGAATATTTAACAAGGCTTCCAAAATAAGTGTGAAGCAGCAGCAGCTCAGCAGCATGAATGAGCAACTATGGAGGAGTAAAAGTTATGAAATTATTAATGACTCCTCTCATCCACTGCATGGGGAATATGACCTCTTGCCATCAGGAAGACCAAGGGCAAAAATGAATATCTTTCAGAAGCCTTTTGTCCTGAATGTTATTAGTGTCCTAAATAGGAGCTTCATTAAGGCACAGTAGTGATACCTCTGTGTTTTTGCTGCAGCTGCGGTGCTGTTTCTAGGTTAGTGTTCATGCAACTATTGCTTGAATGCCTTTTAAACTGTAGTTTATACTCTTAAATTTTCTTTTTTTTTGTCGAAGCCAAAGGCAAAAGTTTAATATTCATATGGAATTCAAACATCATAATTATTAGACTCTATGGTAGTGTAGCAATTGTTTAAGTCATATTTTCTATAATAAATGGTAAATGGTAAATGGCTGGCATTTATATAGTGCCTTTATCCAAAGCGCTGTACAATTAATGCTTCTTATTCACCCATTCATACACACACTCACACACCAACGGCAATTGGCTGCCATGCAAGGCACCGACCAGCTCATCAGGAGGATTTAGGGGTTAGGTGTCTTGCTCAGGGACACTTCGACACAGCCTGGGCGGGGGATCGAACTGGCAACCCTCCGACTGCCAGATGACTGCTCTTACTGCCTGAGCTATGTTGCATAATACTGCACTACATATGTACAGTAATGGCATAATATACTGTAGCTATACCAAAAGGAGATATCAAGGTTAAAAAAATCACTACTTTACATTGGAGAGCTGGCCAATTCATACACTGAGTAATACCATTATAGCAACTCATTGTGTTTCACAACCCTGTTGTCACCAGACCAACAACAGCGCCCACCTTAAATGCATCCCAATTACCCACCTTGCCATTGACACCAATTCAGTTTCCAGATTTCAATGTGTGGAGCTTTCATTTGTTTTTTTCAATTGTAAAATCCAGTTTGCAGCAAGTCTATTGAACACAACCAAGAAGAGAATCTATCGTCCTCCTGTATTATAAAGAAAGGATTATAGGACACCACATGCTATTGATAGCACTTGAGATTAAGCAACTGGAATTAATTGTGAAATAGATTTGCAGTTTGCTCCATATGCTGTACATGTATGTACATCTGTTGCAAAAAGTTTGTGGTTGGAAAGGTGAGCAGGTGGAGTTCAACACCAAACTTTTCCCAAAGATTTTAAATGGAAATGTATTATTGCCTCTATTTTCTTCTTCAGGCTAATGTAATGTCACAACTAATATTATCTCCATCCACATGACAGACACAATTTATTTTCTAATCCCCTCTGAAGGGAGCTAGCTCAGCAGTCCTATTCCATCTCAGTGAAAGCCATCAACCGCAGATCTCATTTCAGGCAGAGGCCAACTCTCAGACATAGTTTGGTGCTTCTCAGGTTTGCCCTATTTTCCATTGTGTCCTTCTGAAAGGCACACGTATCTGAAGTACACTGAAGCAACACGAGAAGCCAGTTTGTTAGGCTTAAATGTCCCACTGTTTAAAGAATGTTTTGGATTAGTCAAGCTTTATTCAAGCGCATGTTTTTAAACAATAGGTCATGTAATTATTTTTGAATCATTACACGGGGTTAGCAAGAAAGGGATAATTTGGAGTGTTTTCTTTGACAGACTTACTGTAGGTTGGGAGCTAAAATGGATGCAAACTAGTTAAAACATTGGATACTCAGAGGCAGGGCATCATTTCATTTAAAAAAGATCTACAGTATAACTTTGTCTCTCCAGAAAAATACCCAGTCTGCTAGTAGCAAGCTACTTTCAACTACTGGCAGATAAAGTGTCACTCTGAAAAATCAGTCTGCACACATTCATTGCTAAGCTGTGCCCAATCCAAATAGACATATTGCAACGTCCCTTTTTTGGCTGTACATGAAGTTCATGAACATTCTTTCAAAGCTTTCACAGACTGGTGGGGTTAGTGTTGATTTGCATGCCAATCAACTGCAGTAGTCATTGCACTGAAATACATTTCAATTTTATGGAACTACTTACTATATGGCAGCCTCCCATTGCTTTCTGTTTCCCTGGTATATAAATCGAAATATACACTACATACAATACACTACATACAACATACAGTGGCATCAAAAAGTATTCAGAACCCTTCACGTTTTGCACACTGTATTGTGTTGTAGATTTAATAGTGGTAGATTTTGCACATCAATATACACTCCATAACAGATAATGACAAATAGAAAAAATGTTTTTATAAATTTTTAGCAAATTTATGAAAAGTCTGAAACTGAAATATCATGTATATAGGTATTCAGACTCTTAAATCAGTGCCTTGGCAGAAATGACAGCTTCAAGTCTTCTTGGGTAAGTCTCTACAAGCTTTGCACACCAGGATTTGGGCAGTTTATCCAATCCCCTTTCTGGTAGATCCTCCCAAGCTCGGTCAGATTGGATGAGAATCGTCCGTGAACTGCCTTCCACAGATGTTCTATGGGCTTTAAGTCTGGGCTGTGGCTAGGCCACTCAAGGACAGTCAGAGACTTTGTCTGGAACAGGTTTTCTTCAAGGACCTCTCTGTGTTTGGCTACATTCATCCTTCCCTCAATTCTGACCAGTCTTCCTGTCCCTGCCGCTGAGAAGCACCCCCTAGCATGCTGCTGCCACGCTTCACCATAGGGCAAAAATGCCGATTTTATCCATTATAATTACACCTATAATAACACAATAAAGTGTGCAAAAAGGGTCTGAATACTTTCTGAAGCCACGCAAGCATTCCTCAAAATCTCAGTCTACAGATTTGATTTGCTGAGACAATCCATTTGGCACAGACACGGTGGCAGGCTGAAAATCTCAAAGGACTACATGACATCTTCAAACATCTGCTCACATCCTGATCAAAGCTAAGACACAATGGCAAGGGCACAATCTGCTGAGACATAGTGCTCTGACCTCGTTGTTTGCCGTTGGTTTGCCACACTGTGCATGTGATCCTGCACATCCTCAGGCATCTAAAATGTCTGTGTGAATTTAAAAAAGCCATGGACCCACATCATTTTAGGCCACAAACATATCTGATAAAGTGTAGAATGAACAATTCTTTAAAATATCTAGGGCAAAATAATATTGGGCAAGATATGGTTCTTATATGAAACCAGAGTGGGGAGCACTGACAATATTAAGCAGATTATGTACGTATACTATAAACTAAAGCTGTTCTCCTTGAATCTCTTTTCACTTAGCAATAGAAAAGAAAATGCTATTTATAAAGTAATACATGTATATGTAGAGCACTATACGTATGTATACAAATATGCTGAATGGAATTTCAGTTCCCTGCTTTCTGCTATATGGTGTGTGTATGTATGCATGAACCTAAAGAAATCATACAAAATAACTATCTGAACAGCATATCTGTACAATATACCTTTCTTAAGCAGATGTCAGTTGCAAGTGGTGAATGTGACATGCATATGCAATTACTAAAGATTAACAGAGACTATACTTGCGCATGCCACAGTTAAATACTGGTGGGACTCTTTGTAGGTATGATAATGAGACCTAACCTCTATATTATCAATATGAATATATGATCTAGACGTGAATTGAGAGTGTTTTTCTGAATGAATGGCAGTAAGCATTGATCATTGTGTTTTAGAGAGAAAGCCATGATATAAAAACATTCACAAAGTGCACACTCTGAATGTCCAGAAGAATGTACTTCATTTGATACTATTCAGTGTTCAGTGTGAGTTTGACAATAATGCATAATGAACCCCTTTTGAATAATAATAAAAAAAACTTCAGGAAAACAATTATTAAGAAATTACAACACCTTACACACATTTATTTTTGTAATTGAAGACAATGCTGTTGAAAACAGGGACATCACAGAAATATGGAAATATATTCCTCAAAGTCATAAACCCTTGCCAGTAACATCATTGGGCATTCTCCCTTTGAGAGAAACCTCACATTATTTCTACATTATTCATGACAAGGGAAGAAAGCTAAAAGTAATGCTATAATTCTTAGTTCAAGATGAAATATGTATTATTTCCACCCTGGAATGTGATATGCCACACAATATGAATTATTCACATTGTCCACGAATATCCCTAGCAAGCAAAGGAAACTTTTCCCATCATGTTACTTCAGCAGTGGTATACTGTAGGCCTACAGTACATCATATTTACAAACTACAGTCCAATCATCAGTAACCTGTATTGTTTTATATTCCAACGGTTATAGTTACAAACATAAAAGAGAAGAGGATGAATTTGTAGTTACTAAATATATTAAACTTCTCCTTGCAGAAATAAATGGGTAACACCAATATTCTACTACTGGAAAAAATCTTTAAAGCTAAGACATTTATTTTGCAGAAGCTTTTATTCAAAGTGACGTCCAAACGGTGCTTTTCAAGGCAAGGTCACTGAATAACCAAACACAAAATTTCACACTTACTCAGGGAGTGAAGACAAAACATATTTCTTTCTCTTTCTCAATTATATTCTCAGTGAGATTATATTCCAGACATTATAACTTCTAGAATCCAAGCATTAGTGTATCCAGTGCAGATCACTACAAGATCTACAATAGACACTGGCAATATGATGTTATCCATCTTAAACATGGGTGTGAGTGTAAAGACCTGCATTTTTGACAAATAACATAACTTAATATGTGCATAAAAGGCTACACAAGATTCAGACAAACGCCAATGCATCTGCTGGCCACACATTCCCTGGATCAGTATTATAATCAGTTGGTACAATGGTAGAATAGCGACCAGGAGTGAGAGATCAGGAGCTACTCAAGTCAACAGACATGCCAATTTAGTCACAGCATGATGGCCAGAATGTGATGGCTTGACTGATAGGTGCCACACAATTGTCTGCATCCTCCTATAATGTTTATTAAACATTCCTGATCAAGGCTGGTAATGGGATGTAAAGGAATCATAGCAAAGATTCTGTGTTTAGTCTGACTCTGTTGAATACAAAATATGTTTTGTGTATTTCTGACAACTTCCATTCCTGTAAATAAACATCACTTTCCTCAAGTTCAGGAGACCTTCCTGTATTTTCCTTTAACAAGTTATCATATGTAGAGGAACATCCCTTACTCTCCTATCCATCTTTATGAGTTCATCCATTTGCTTGTTTGGTTGTTTTTATACTGGCCAGTTTGGAACATTTGTCAAATCTGAGGGAAGGGCTATATTTTCAATTCCATTAAAAAATCCTGCTTTCTATATAGACTGTTGGTTTCCAAATTTTCTTGAAGACTGCATTCTGAAATTAACCATGAAACAAGTCTCCTCATGGGATCATGAATCTAAGGATGCAACTCATAGGTTCACTGGCTGAGCATGCTCCTGCCTATATTGCATTACACGATGTGATTCATTTCAATGAACAAAGGGCTTTTATTAATAAACTGAGAAATAAATAAAAGGAAGACTCTTTAGGTTTTTCATACATCTGAGGACATGCTGAGTGGTAAATGTAACATTAATGAAGGTTTTAAAAAGATTTGTGATACCTTTCAATCCACAGAACTGTTTCTGAAGAAAATGTAGTTTGAGAGTCTTATCTGATATGTGTAAATATATGGTACTATGTGGATACAATGTGGATCTGTCTTGTGTATAAAGTTTTTAAGTGCCATGCATAGTTATAAAATATATGGTAAATGGGGTGACTGAAAATGGTAACTATTTCACTGAAAATATTCAGAAATTATTTCACACCAAAAAAACATCTTATTATCATGCAGAACAGGGCATGTATGAAGCAGCTGCCTTAGCAGTGCTTTAGGAAGCAGGGTAATGAGTAAGATTTCGGATAGAAATCCAAAAAATGTGACTGCTTTTAAGGATACAGGACAAGGTGGTTTTCAGATTCTGAGATTAGTGTAACTGTAATAGGAAAGATATTTCGCACACCTAATACACCTACCACAACCAACTGGGATAACATTCTATGAACTGTTACAAATTACCAGTGACTGAAACTGACACTCTACAAACTAATATATTAGGAATAGCACAATAAACGTTATAATACATATTGTGTTGTCACAAAGACACAGGTAAATAATATATCTATAATCTGGACAATTTAATAAACACATATGCACACATGCATGCATGCAGGCACACACATAAAAAATGCATATATGAGAACACACATTTGTTTTTTTTGTGCTTTCAGGTTTTAGGAAACCAATGTGACCATCATTGAAAAAGTGTGGAAAATCATTCAACTAGGTAATAGGCATTTGAAACAGGCAAACAGCAAACTCCCTGTCTGCAGATTCCTGAGCCATTAAATAAACACACAAAGATGATTAATACTGTAAATGCCCTTACTGTATCCTGATAGCATATCGCGGTACAGGGAACATCCCATGTAATTTACACATTTTATTGGAAAGTACAGTGGAGTGGCTGGAACATTCAGATAAGGATTCTAATTTTGCGAACCATTGCACTTTGAGAGGACAACTAATGGCTAATGGAATAAATAATTGTAAATTTACACTGAGGTAAATCTGATTTGTTTTTTTCTGAGCTAATGGGGAGAAAAGGGACTCTCCGTTGTTATTTCTCTGTATATTTAAAATGGTTCCAGTTAATAAAGCATCTACAAATAGTTTGTCCATTCAGTTTCTTTTATTTCTACCCTCCAATATGTCGACAAAAATGCTTGTTGTGGATCTTAGCTGCAGTATGATTAATTATAAATAAATAACTAATACATTTACTTTAAAAATATATTTAGTACTTCTTAAAAAAATTTTTCGAAAATACATTACATGTCGAATTGAAGCAAGTTAACATTAAAAAGTGAAAGGGAACATACGCAATACGCCAAATTGGGCTTATTCTCGAACAACCCTCAGAATAGAAAATTTCCCTCTCAAGTTTTTTCTACAATTTGGAATACCTTGTCTATGTGAGTATGTGAAGGTGATAACCAACACACGCTTTTTTTTGGATAAGAGTGAAGAAAGCTAAGCTATCACAGTTTATTTACCAGCAGGCTTGGATCTGAAGGGTGGGGGAGTGCCCCCACAATTTTTGCTGTACTCCTTCAAGTCATGCACAGCAATGCCCCTAAATTACAGAATTAGTAAAACAAACTCTAGTCACTTTTATTTCCCAACTTTCAAACATGAACATGGCACAATAAAATTCTATATCTAATCCTGTATTGGCAAGTTTTCTGTAGCTCATTATATACATTGCATAGAGCATGAAATGAGTGAGTAAGTTAACAAAGTGCTTTTCAAGGTGTTTCTATGGCCTTGGGCTAGCTAATATTTTTAGCTGGACCCACTAATGATTTAAGCCAGCATGCTACACAAGAAATTTAAAGATGTGACCAAGGGCTCATTCCAATCACTTATTGTTTTCATCTTTTTCCAATCCTAGATCCACCCATCGAAATAGGCTTGGAAAAGAGGCAAGAAAAATAAATGAAGACAGGGAAATTGAGAAAACAAATGGAATGTCCTTGTTCCTTCACACGTCAGGTGTTCTGTTACAGATGTGGCAGATGGGGTGAGGTGGATACACAGGTCGATCATTTATACATCAGGCTTTCTCAAACGATGCGCTGTTTTCTTGCTCAAAGGAAAGATTGTGAGTTCCTAATTTCTACCTATAGCTCCTATAAGGAACATTTAAATTGAATGTCTTTAAAGATGGTGGACCTCAATCAATTTCCAGGTCAGAAGCAAGTAAGAGAAAAAAGAGGAGAAAAATAAGCCATATTAAAGACAAAATGATATAACCCAGCCTGTCCATAATGGTCTCCCTGTTGGTTTGCACCCTGCTAAGTATCCTGCTGGTGTTTCTCTAATTGCATTAATGGCAACTTTGCCATGCTCACCGTTTGGATGTGAATGTGGGAAATGGCAGGACAACATCAAATATTAAAATGAAAAAAGCTGTGAGTCTCATGTGATGTGATGTGATGTGATATGATGTTCTGCGGTAGGAAATGCAAGAAAGGGGAGGAAGATTGTGTCTTTCCCACCAAAAGAATTGCCTCTCACAGTCTTGCATCAAGATATTGCTGCTGAATCCATTGGGAAAATTCAAAAGCACACAAATTACCTCAGGCTCTGTACTCTGTTTGATGTCCTGTTTCTTCTTTTCCTTTTTTTAGTGTGCGTCTGCGTGTGTGTGTGTGTGTGTGTGTGTGTGTGTGTGTGTGTGTGTGTGTGTCTGTGTGTATGTTTGTGGTTGGATTTGGGGGGTTGTGGGATGGTGGGGGTGGGTAATTTTCAGAAGATCGGGACAAGATACTAATTCCCTGTAGCAGATGGCACCTAGAGTTCTATTTAACACCTATAACCATAAAATGCCCTCTGCTTAAATTATATTAAATTAATTTTTTTTATTGACCCCAAAATAATTACTGTCCAACTATTGAAAGGCATGCAGACCTCGGTCACTAACTAAAGCTACAATATATATATATACACTCAGTGAGCATTTTTATTAGGTGTTTATTAGACTTATTTTTCAGACTTATTGGTCTTCTGCTGCTGTGCCTATCCATCTAGAGGTTTGATGTGTTGTGTGTTCAGAGATGTTCTTCTGCATACCACTGTTGTGATGTATGGTTATTTGTGTTACTGTCACCTTCAAAGGTCAGTCCAGACATTGAAGTTGAAGAGATGTTGGTTATTCCAGCAAGGCAATGATCCAAAGCATACCTGAAAATCAACCATGAAGTACGTCCAGGAAAGATGGATGAAGGTTTTGGAATGGCCACCACAGTCCCCAGACTTGAATATTATTGAAAATCTGTGGAGAGACCTCAAACACGCTGTAAATGCAAGGAGGCCGGAAAATATTTCTGAGCTAGAGGTGTTCTGCCAGGAAGAATGTGGGAAAATTCTAAAAGCAAGTTTAATGTTGTACCATTAGAGGTCGGGTTCACTTCTACTCAGTTAGGTATTAATTGTAAAAGGCTTTTTGGCCAGGGGTGCACATTTTTGCACACCAGTGTGACTCTGAATCTGAAACATTCAGACTAGCCTACATTTGAACTTACGTTATACTGGTGCATACAGGACATTATTGAGGAATTTGCAAGGGTGAAAACAAGGAAGAATATCTAATGTGGTAAGCTCAGTGGTTTGAGAGAAGCATCAATTTCTATATGATGATAATCTTAATATATTACTACATTTTCTAATACAATAATGTGAATGAATAATACTTGACTGATGCAGTAGGCTACTTCTGTGATAGGTGGTATAGTAGCCCATGATGCAGCATATAATAGGTATATTTTGGCTTTGAAGGAGGCTAATGATAGTGAACCTCAATGTGACTTTGTAAATCTCAGGCTCAGAATCAGTAGAGTGTGTCGCTCTCTTGGGGCCACACCTATGCGTCAGCCCAGGTCCTCCAGACCCCTTAATGCAGGCCTGACTATATGAACACGTATTTGTTGTACTGTAATTAACATTAGACGCAAGCCTGTGATTGATGAAAAAAGGATTGAACACATCCTGGGGAGGCCCTGGGCTGCAGCCCATGTTGCCCATTGGTTAAACGCGGCTGTGGTTACCAGCATGCTCCACAAGAAACGGTCCACCGAGCAGGAAGATTAGTCCATTAGGAGCCAACTGCACAACACTAAACTATTTAACTATTGGGTGGACCCAAGGAAGATTACATGTACAATATGGATGTCTGGCTATAAGCCGTCCTGATAAAGACAATAAAGACAAGCTCATGAACTTTCCATTTATTTTATGTGGAACACACCTGATTGAGGCCTCATCTTGTCTTCACATACTGTACAGTGTATGGATAATTATGCGTTTATGTCTTTTTACAGTGTTTCTCATTATACCAAATCAATATGGTCATTGTTTTGTTTTTACAGTAGGCATGGCAATGTACATTTGGACGGGAGCAAGGAACTAAATAAGCAGCATCCATTTGCCAATATTATTTTATCAGTTCATTTCATTTCGCTTCAAAAATGCATGCCATATAATTGAGCAGTTGGTGGTACAACACCATATCCAACCCTCAGGAAAAGGACTGAACTGTTCATTGATGGAATGTACATTTGCTCCAATAGACTTAATACAAATTCTTGCATGTAAAAAAAATTACAATCTCCCAGGGCTACAGAACAATTTATCACTGTCAACAGAGCTGAAAAATAGAAAAGCCTTTCTGCCCTGCCACACGTGACTCTTTTGGCAGCCCTTGTGTCAAACTCCTTTTGTTACTGAGTTCATGATGTCCCACTGCTCACTTCAGAGCCCACCAGACCAGGGAATAGCACACGAGATAAAACGGCTATGCTCCTTCTTGTGACCATCCTTCAAATCCACATTAATGACAAGAATGACTGGGTTTCTGACCATGTGTGAAGAAGCACAGAGCAGCCTTATTGGTTCTGATTTGTTGTAGGGAGCACGTAACAGTAAGCACGTAAATAATGCTGTCACGATGACCTGTGTGAGCAATTAATACATTCCTATTTGTCTTCAGAGGTAAACCTATACCAGCTCCATCTATTGAGCCAATCCCATTTCAAAAGTGCTGTTAAAAGGCTGGCATGATCCACCAAGCCCTACAGATGCATGCAATGCACATGTGCAATGTATTGCAATAACAAAGATCCAGATTTGGTCATTGGCGAAAGCAAGCATACTGTAAAATAAAAATGTGAATAAGAAAGGTATAATCCATGATGAGGTGGTCATTACATGGTTTTAACGCACAATGCAGGGGCGAAGAACCACCCGACGCAAAGTGGAGGTTAATAAATAAAACCCGGTTTAACACGTATTGCACTACTTGCTTTTGGTCACTCCTTGGCAAAACTGCAGGCAGCGTATGAATTTAGAACGGTGATCAGGCTTGACTGGCACTACCTGCCAAACATTGAAGGATTATACAAATTTAATCACCACCTAGCGTCCAATCAGAATCAAGTACTGACCTAGATCGTGGTATAAAACCGTGTAATGATCACCTCGTCATAGATTATTCCGCTTATACCATGGTCTTTCACCAAAATTAAAAATATAAGCAGGGGTCATAAATATTTTGGGCCAGTTCACCCTCAAAATAAAACTTTTTTTGCTGGCACTAACTACTTCAAGCTGTTCAGGTGGCTATGGTTTCAGAATGTTGCTATGGTTACATATGTTGGTTAAGTTCTGATAAAAATAGAAAAGCTTAGCAGATGGCTAAGTCCGGTTTTTATTATTTTTTATCTTGGTTAAATTCAAGGTTTTGAACAAGGTTTAAATTGGTTTCTTATTCGCCACTTCATATTCATAATTCCTGGGCCACCTTCAATTTTTTAGCTACATCGGTATTGTCACGGCCATGTTAAACCAATGGGCAACATGGGCTGCAGCCCAGGGCCTCCCCTGTCAAAGGGGCCTCCCCAGGATATCATCAATCATAGGCTTGTGTCTAATGGTAATTACAGTACAACAAGTACAGAATACATATAAAGCTACGTTTAATAAAATAAACCAAACCTTACACAAAATGTAGGCCTACCTTCTACCCACCACATTCCATTAGTCTCATTTGCATTGGCCTAACTAACTGCATCTAAGGTTTTTGTTAGGCCTTTTATGAAAGCCGTAGTAATAGTGCTCAACTGTGACACTGTGTGTGGTGGGGAAGCTGTTGCTAACGAGAGACTACAACCCGGGCAGGCTTATACAGCTCAGTCAAAAGTGTTCCTTGTAAAATTGTTTACACATGTACACTCGTCATTGTATATAGACGGTATCAGTTTTAATTAATGTTAAGATTAACCAGGTAAAGATTTCATAGAGATTTGCCTACATAACAGAGTGCAAAACTGTAGTTGGCTAGTTCAGCATCAGGTGCTGTTTGGAACATTGTGAGTGAACACAGGGAAGTAGTGTCGTTATTTGTTGATGGCTGCCTCATTATTTTCTGTAGCCTATCTCAGTTTGCTGAAAACAAAAGCAAGAGTTCATGTCAAATTCATTGTACAAATTAAAGTTATTGGCGGCACGGATGGTGCAGTGTGTAGCACTGCCGCCTCACAGCAAGGAGGTCCTGGGTTCGAATCCCCGTCGGCCGGGACCTCTCTGTGCGGAGTTTGCATGTTCTCCCCGTGTCTGCGTGGGTTTCCTCCGGGTACTCCGGTTTCCTCCCACAGTCCAAAGACATGCAGGTTAGGCTGACTGGAGAGTCTAAATTGCCCATAGGTATGAGTGTGTGAGTGAATGGTGCGTGTGCCCTGCGATGGACTGGCGACCTGTCCAGGGTGTATTCCTGCCTTTCGCCCAATGTATGCTGGGATAGGCTCCAGCCCCCCTGCGACCCTGTTCAGGATAAGCGGGTTAAGATAATGGATGGATGGATGGAAATTAAAGTTATCCTCTATCGCAAAGAATGCACTGCTATGTGTAAATGATAAATTATATAATCTTAACTCTACATCGGAACTAAAGGCCATAATCATCTTGGGCTACACATTACGCAACTATATCACACAATTTAGCTAACATAGCCAGCTTCTCTATTTTGTGCTGGTGATAGCTAGGAGTTGTCCAACAACCATTTCAGAACGTCACAAGTTGCTCTATGCCAAAGCAAGTTCCATATGCAGCTTACAAGATCATGTATATTAAGGACTCACACATTTTCTCCGGTGAGCATCATGTATCTATGCTCTTGTCTTTTTTAATTGTTTTGGTTTGGAAGCACTGCCAAGCGAAAGAGATGGTTCAGCAATTTATTAATCTACCACGATGCCTCACATTTAGTTGTTATCCTTATCCGTCCCCTTGAGTGCAATGCTCAGTAGAGACACAAAGCTGTAGGCTTAAGGCATACCTTTTTGTCAATCATATATTTCTAAATCAATGATTTAGAAATCAATGATTTCTAAGACCTATCCTATATTCCCATCTTTTTATGTCTTCATTTTCTAGAATAGCTCATCTAGAAATACAATATTTATCAAGCACTGTCTGTAGCCGATCAGTCTACTCAAAACTCATCATTATGAGAAAGGAGATGGAGTGATGTGAGGTGCTTATTCACTTATTCCTGACCTGCTCTTCTGTAGGGAGCACAGCCAGAGAAAATGCAGCATGCACTGCATCTAAGTAGGTCTGCTGCTGTACAATGTGTTTTAGGCACCAAAAACAAACAAGATGCCCCCCGCAAGAAAAAATCTTCTTGTCATCATGTAGGGAAAATAATAAAATGTCCCAGGGTTAGGAGTGAAACATCAATACAAAACAGTCCATTACACATTTATGAGCTTAATGTAACCAGGCATCTAATTAATTTCACTTGCCACATCATTTATTTAACTTTAACCCCTTCAACTATCCAAATTCAGTTATTTTTCTCCCCTAAATTGTATGCTTGGTAGAGAGAGAGATTATGTATGCAGGATGGACCTTAAACTAAGCCGCTATTATTTCCTAAAAAATAATTCCAATTACCTGACCTAAATTTCAATATTGTAAACCACGTTTTTGCATTTTAAATTGGGATTTATTTAAATTGGGGTATAACTTTTTTTGCAGCCAGGAGGGTGTTAATATTCCTTGGCAGCATGTAAACTAGTTTGATTGGAGGATCACAACAGAGGCATCTGATCCTTCCTGCCAGGGCCAGTGAAGCCCTTGTGATGAATTGGGCACAACTTGCAGTAATTACTGATCCTTGAGCAGATAGCTTCGGAACACACCTTCTGAACCCAGATGAAACAGAGATTTTTTCTATCTTTGTATAGATCAAAAAAGGCCTGGTCAGGGTTGGCACATCTCATCAGGGGAACACTTTGGTCAGATGAAAGATAAAAATGTGTTGGTAATTGCAAGCATGTATTGTTCTGCAATACTAAACATGATGCCTCTAATAATGTACTTACTTCCAGATAAAATACTCTCCAATGCCCCAGTACAAAACATATTCAAATAGTAATATTGCAAAGAGAGCAGAAAGTATCTAGTGTCATCACAAACTTCCCAATCTTGCTCTTCGGTCTGGTCATTTAATCACCCTCCAGCTCAATTGGCTTCAGCAGACCTCTCTCTGCCTTAGCTCATGTTTGATTTGTGTCTTTCTGTAGACGCACAATGGCTGGAATTCATGTTTTAAGGGAGTGATACACATTGGTTGTTGCTAATGTAATTAACTGCTTGATTTCTGGGTTTTGGCCTGGGGTGCAGTACTTCCATAAGTACATTGAGAAAATCCAAGGGCCATCTTGGTTTATTCCTTACATACACTTTTGTAGGCTTTGACTTATGGACCTTGTTTCTATTATTAGATAATTGCAGGAATACATAGAATTCTATAAAATGTAAACATGCATTTTTTGGTGTTATCATGATTAGTCTAACTGCAGATTAAGCTTAATTATGACAGAATGTTTCTGCGAATGTCGCTCAAATGTTAGCTAATTATGTTTTATAGGGAGATGCTGGATCTTTAAGGCTTAGTGGCACTGCCCCTCTACTATAACTGGGTGTATCAGAGTTGCATAAAGCAGGCAATGTGACAGGAATGTTTCCTTGAGATAGGCTCTTTGCCTCGTGCCAAGTAGGTGTCAAGGCCTCACAGTTTATATCAGTGTCAACAGAAAATGGGACAGGACACCTCCAGGGGAACTGAAGGTCACAGAAAAGAATAATGCCCCCTCTCTCTTTCTTTCTCCCTTCATCTCTATTGCTCTGCATATTTTAACACATTTCTTCCCTCCCTTTTTCATACCTCTCTAAAATATGATTCTTTTTCCACACAAGCTGTTCTCCAACCTTGAGACATGTTCATTTCATATTCACTTTTCTGCTATACACACACACATTCACAAGTGCGCTTACACACAGGCACACACACAGTGCACCCACACACACACACAGCCTCGCCCACTGGTGAAAGCTTTTTTCATCCATCAATGTTCCTGAATATAGTGCTTACCGGATGGGTCAAAATCTGGTGTCAGTTGTGGATGGCTACTGTAGCATGATATGCTTTGTTATGGTTGATGGAATTGAGGACAACTATAAAACTGTGTTGTAATTGGTACCCACAATGTTACAACAGACCCAGAGATAAAACCCCTCTTTTAGATCCCTTTACAGTTTATAAACAGATATCTGAGTAAATGCAGTGCAGTCAGGAAAGTTACACAGTCAGAAAGTATTGTTTAGACGGCTTTATGATTAATTTTGCAACAGTCTCTTCATTATTGAAATTGTGTTGTAGTTCCTCCTGAAATAATTCAAAGAAATCAAATAAAATGCTGTTTGTGTTCAAACCCTCTGAAAACAAGAACTGGCAAGTGCTTAGAGACTTGTATAATTATGTGTGAATACATTTGTAGGGTTTCATTAAATTACTGAATAAAGCTACAGTAATAGGTTTAACTAAGTATATTCATTTTATTCACACTTGACATAATACTATGACACCCCCAGATGAAAATTGTGAACCTTTTGTGTTTGCCACTATTTGTTGGATATTAATTCATCGTTTCTAATACGTGTTTTGTTGAAATGCATTTTGGTTTCCTAACACCCAAAGCTTTGTGTGCTTATGTTGTTATGTTATTTTATTGTGCAGATGTGAAAACAGCAATGAAGTACCTCATGACGAGTTTTATGACTCCCAAATAAAAATAGTTGCTTATATTTACACTGATTTGTGGCTTGGGAAAGCTAGTTTAGACATAAAGAGCAGCATTTGACTCAAGGCAGTGATAGAATTAAAACATTTTCAGCAGTGTGGGCTGGTTTTCATAAAGAATGAAAATTCTTGATAGCACTGTCTAAAATGTTAATCTAATGTGGTGTATAATTCTTGTATTAATTCCATATGGCTGGTAAAAACGCCACTGTACTCAACAGGCAGGGGTGCAGCATGATTTTACATTGTCAGATGATATGAATTAATTGCAATCTGCCATACATTGAGCATTAATGAATTGATCAGACAGCATGAACCCTGTAGCACTGTATTTATCTAGTAAGGTCTGACATCACTCAAGAATAGTCAGCAAATCACAAAGGATCATTAACTCACAAAATGGTAATGAGGAAATGAGGAAGAACAAACTTTTGTCATAGATCATGATAAAAAAACTATGCATAAGATTTAATCCCTTTGCTTAAATGTATCATTGGATATGTTTTAACATTAAATTCTTTACCTGTATGAAGGACAATAATGTCCATGCTATGAGGTACCAGCCACACGACACTCAGCAGGGCCCTTTGTAAAAGCCTGAAGCACAACTGGGTTGCGGCAGGGTAAAAGTGGAACAAGCAGTCCGGGAACGAAACTGCCTAAAATCATCTATGCTTACAGAATGCGTTTGTGCGCATACAGAAACAGAATTTGTGTATGCACCTGTCCCTTGATCTAAACCCACGAGTCTCCAATTCGCACATGCACATTGTGTAGTGCTTCCATGACAACCAGCGAGAGAGAGGAGAGAATGTGAGTTTGTCTACAGACCGATGGCTTCTTCCTCTAATGTATCTGGCCAGTGAATTTGGGCGAGACTTCAATCAGTGTAATGATGGGAAAAAATATTCATCCTATTACCGTTATTTCATTCATTACCCATCACTATTTTATTTTGTTTGGTTTGGCCTACTGATTGCCTCAGACAAGGCAAATCTGTGTTTTATGTTTTGGCCCTAGTCAAAATCTAGTCTTCAATCTAGGCTTTGGATTGCTTTTGGAGTGTTTTATAGGCATTAGTCAACAGGAAAACCAGAGTTGCGCCAATGAAAGACCAGGAAGCCATTATCAGGCTGAGAAAAAAACAGTCAGAGACAAAGGCCAAACCTTAGGCTTGCCATCAACTTTTTGGAGCACTATTGAGAACAAAGAGAGCGCTGGTGAGCTCTGTAATTGCAAAGGGTCTGGTAGACCAAGGAAGACCTCTACAGTAAATGACTGAATAATTCTCACCATAATGAAGAAAAACCCCCAATCACCTGTCTGACAGATCAGAAACACTCTTCAGGTGGATCTGTCAGTGACTACTGGCCGCAGAAGACTTCATGAACAGAACTACAGTGGCTACACCGGGATGGCCAGGTTAGAGTACCATAGTACCATAAAAGAGCCTGCAGAGTTCTGGAAAAAGGTCTTGTGGACCGAGGAGACATGTGAGTGATGGCTGTCAAGAGCAAAGTGTGGAAGCCAAAAGGAACTGGGCAAGATATAAATCATACCTCATACATGCCCATCTGTTTGGGCATGTATGAAAAGTACTGTAATTTCCTCATGGTGAAACCAACATGTATAAAAATACCATTTAATAAAGGCTGATTTAACCACAAGTGAATTGTTTGATTACAAATCTAAAATTGTGGAGTAGTGAGCCAAATGAAGAAAAAATATGCCTTTGTCCAAAACATTATGGGGGGCACGATAATATATGTTCTACAGATAATCTTTGTGTTCACAGATGCAGGTTTTCAACTGTGTAACGTCTTGCCTACGTACTGCAATTCACATGAACATCTAAAGAAGTACACATTTGAGGTAGCATATACCTCCCTGTGCTGAATCTTAAACCTCCCTCCAGTTACACCAGAAATATAGACTTTAATTGAATTACAAC
Source organism: Conger conger (assembly GCF_963514075.1). Classification (NCBI taxonomy): domain Eukaryota; kingdom Metazoa; phylum Chordata; class Actinopteri; order Anguilliformes; family Congridae; genus Conger; species Conger conger. Next base: position 62,431,597 of record NC_083761.1, on the reverse strand, counting down.
AGCGAATGTAATTAAAACAAACACCATGACGAAGGGAGAGGGAGCAGCAGCACAGGAGGCACGGTGGCAGTCTGGTCAGACTCCCAGCGGTCAGGGCCATGGACAGCAGCCAAAACACCCCCCAGGCAGAACACCTGAAGCCCAGCACCCAACCACGTCTCTGCAGGCTGTCACAGTCTCCCACGAGAGACGCCAGCCTCTGTGTGAAAGCCCATTCCTCTCCATCATTCTCAAGTCTGAGGAGATAATGTTATATTTCTGGGCCCATCATATTATTGCAACTATCGCTTAGAAAGAAAATGTATATATTTGACATGCATATATTCTTCAATAATCAAACATATCCCAGTCTGCTTTAGGTCTATTTGTAGTTAGGTGATCTTTATAGTTAGTTTTGGTTTACAATAATAACAATGTATCATTGTATTCTACTGAAATTCTAATGATTTCAGTGTACAGTATCTACTAATTTTATATTGTTGGTAAAATAATAATTTGGCTATATTTAATTAAGTTAACATGTCACACGTTACAATTTGTTGCACCTGTTTCTCACCTAGGTATGTCTTCAGCGTTTGCATCCACATTTAACAACCCCGACAAAGGCATGCATAGAGAGTGTGGAACTGATTCCTTTACATGCACTCTGACAGTCTGCACCTTGTGTATCTTCCTTCTTTTTTACAAAGCAACTCAATACACACAGCAAAAGCATGCAGACGTGGTTAAATGGGTCAGTTGTTGTACAGACCAAACATCGGAATGAGGATGAAATGTGATCTAAGTGACTTTGACCAGGAATGTTGGTGCCAGACGGGGTTTTGGTTTGAGTATCTCAGAAACTGCTAGAATTCTCCTAGAGTTTTCATACACAAATAGTTTCTAGAGTTTTCAGAGAATGGTGGGAAAAACAAAAAAAACACTCAGTTAGCGGCAGTTCTGTGGCAAAACACCTTGTTTATGAGAGCAGTCTGACGAGATTTTAATGCATTTTATTGGAGCTTGAACCTGGCAACAGTAACTCAGATAACTATGTGTTACAACAGTTGTATGCAGAAGAGCATCTCTGAACACACAGCAGGCCGAAAGTGGATGGGCTACAGCACTAAAAAAAGTCAACAAAAAAAAAAAGGTTAATAAAGTGATCACTTGAGCGTACAGTATATAAACACTCACAAATAGAAAAATTAAAGGTTTAGAAGGACAACAATTTTGATCACAGATATTATTAATCTCTGCCCTGCATTTGTTTGATTCATCATTGTGCTTGAGTCTGAAATGTCAAAGTCATTAATCTCAACCATGCAGAGCACATAAATGCAGCCTGACAGGGTCTGAGTCCTCTGGGCTCCCAGGCTTTGTGTCCACTTTGTGTTGTGTTCAAACGGTTTCTCCATCTACCATGATTGTGAATTGAAATGTGCCAATTTGAATATTGGGGAAAATTCTTCAATTTGATTGGCTACTAAACGATTTGGTCCCTGACAATGTACATTTGTGAATGCACACAACCCTTGAGCCACTATAGTATTGTCAAATACTGAGACATGGCCTTTCAAATGCAATTTTATTTGCTTATGCTGCCATTCTTTAATATGTAAATATATAATAAAAAATATACATGTGAAATAAGGATAGCCATGTTTTTAAACTAACCAAATAATACAAAAAAATGTTGTATAAAAGAGTTGTATAAATGTTATATAAAAGGGTTGTATAAATCACATTCAAGTCATATATACCAAGCACAGAAAGGGAAAATCCTAAGATTACCTGCATGACTCAGAAGAACAACTGATTACCAGATCAATAAACCACAGAAGAAGATATCAGCAGGAAAATTGTTTGATACTGTCATAACAGGTTTTTTAATAGCAGCCAGAGTGCAGAGTCAGAGCAGTCAGCACATCTGACACTCTTATTGGGTGAGCACTTAAAACAGAGATCTTTATTTCCACTCCTGTCTATGAGTTGAAAGAGAACATCATGCCTGCACAGAGTTTGGTTTAATAACATTACTGCCATGATGCCATCATGGTTAACAGTTTCACGAAGGCAAATAAAGCAACTCAGTCCCTGAGGAAATCACCATAATTAAGAAAGAGCCCTTTTACAACACATTCCATCCTATAATTTGAATTGAAACCTTTTTGTCACATACAACAGTTACATAGTAGTGCAACTGATCGAAAAACCAAGTCTATGATTCAACTTTGTTCAATAAATTAGTTTTTCCAAGTAAAAGCACGCATTATAGTTAAGTAAAAAAGTTTCTTCTTTTTCAAAGTTAAGAACAGATGTTGATTGAATCCCATTCCCAACCAAAGAGATTTTTGAGAAGGTTCCTTTCTTTATGCATGTACCAGACTGTGCAAGCAATGTATTTCCGAGTGACTGAATCCAATTCAGATGGGTTATCAACAGGCTGGACTGCAGAGCCAAAATGACAAATACTTGTGCAGTACACTTTGTGTGGCCTTAATAATGTCCACTCTGATACTGTTATGATTTGTTGTAATATCCATTTAATCAGTTATTTATTTGTATGCATTAATAATATTTGTTGAACTCCAGGATAACCTACTGGTTATTCACTGAGTGTTTCAAAGAGTTACTGCCATTCACTGGATTTTTGTACCTGTATTGTATGGTTTTCAGCTAAGGCAAACCAATTTAAGGCAAGTCTATGAGGACCTACTCTAAATTGCCTAGCATGTAAGACATTGATAAGAACAGCTGGTGTTATACAGAATAAGTATGAATATAGTTTACACTGAAATTCTCACATTTTCACACTTTATCATTGTCAAATCATTAACCAACCACTTGTTCCTAGAAATTATATTACATTCCGGGGGCAATAATGCGCATGCAAATATTTTTGAATGGAGATTTTATTGTTTAATGGAGGAGCCAGATCAATACCATAGGCTATTCTGATCTTATTTAAACTGGGCTTGAGATGTGAAAGAATTGCATTCAATATGGTCTATGGCACTTTGAATGAATAGAAATGCAATGCTTGAATGCACAGATTGCAATACATTCCTAGACCCCTTCACTCCACAATGAGCAGATAATTCAGACCCTATGCATGGGGCAGATATTTCACTCCACCCCCACTACCACCATGCAATAACTATTCATACTATCAGAATATATGACATGATGGATTCGATGAGATTCATTCTCTTAAAAACAATGAAAAGGAATCTTACTACGGACAGTAATTAATGATACATGTGTATACTGAATGTACTGTAACCTTCATTAAATGTGAGATCCTATTTTGCATTGGAAGATTCAAGATGAACAGACAACATTCTTGTACTATATAGTTCATATTTAAAGTTACCCAAAAAGGCTGTTAAAAAATCAAATGTGGATTTCAGGATATTCAAGGATTACTTGACTGTATTTCTAAAGCAATGCAATTGCAATTGACACTTACTGTGTTATGTCTGGAGGCACTGGCTGCTGAGAAGTGGAGTCCAAAAACAGAATGATTCATGTAGCAAAACATAAAAGTAGGCCTGGGATAGACTCTCTGGGCATCAGCAGCAGTTTGCTTTAGGTTATGTCTAATGCCCAAAGATCAAGCTGTTCTTTCTCAAAAGCAGGGGAAGGAATCAAAGTGCAGTGAAATATGCCATGGCTTCTTTAGAGAAACCAGGTAAATACACTGTATCATTCACTGAAATCAGTGGTGTGAGATGCCACAGTAGCAGGCCTTTGTGCTGGTCTATAAAATCCAAACAGCTAAAATATCAGTGCCATCACGTGAGCTCACAATTGGTCGGTCACAAATTTTCCTTTAAACCAATCATTGATCTCAACCTGTTTTCTTTCATTTTCATTGATTAACAAGTGTGCCAATGATCTGACCAATCAATCGGAAATAAACATGCAGCTTCTTCACATTGAGTTAAATGATAAATATAATTTTTTTAAAATCAATTTTAATCAGTGACAGTCGCAGAGACTTCCCCTAACTTTCATTAAGCATCAATACAACAATTAATTCACATAATTCTCAGTACCATCAGATATAGCCAGCTCTCCTTAGTAGCCTTTAATAGCATATGCATTTATTCTCATTTGCATCATGAAATCATGCACATTTTATCAACATTATTTGCAGACTCTCCGCACTCACTCACAATTTTGAAGAGCAGGTTTTGTTATTGCCGGTTATTATGAAAGCTAATGCAGAGGAATTTCAACATCTAGCCCTTAATTGGCAAGTGGCCTACACAAGCTATTATATACCTTCAATATGACAAACCTTTTAGCTTCATGGTTAGTTCTACTCATTTTTAAAAAATCAATAGCCTTCGAACATGTCAAACATGTTCAGAGAATGTAGCCTATTGCAAACACTATTAATTAATTTATTTGTGGTGAGCTACTTTCTTTGAAATCAGTATTGTCCTCTTTTATGATATGCAAAGATTGATGAGAAACATTCAATAATATTGTGTGGAACCACTGACCAACTTTAGTTTTTGTGTGTTGTAGTGTTCTGTAACTTATAACTAGCGTTGGGCTGAGCTACTAAGGGGAGGGGGGTCATTATGTCTAAAATAAAGCCTGCAATTCATGCTCAGATCACACAACATGGATGTAAATACCTTCAATTCAGAGCTAACAATTTTCACTGTAACCTCATATTCATTGTTTAATTTCTAATCTCATGAACTGTAGTACAGAGCCAAAACACACTGTGCCCTGAATAAAGTGTCCCCCTAAAATCTGTCACTGCCACTCCCCCCCAATCAGAGCAGTCTAGAACCAGGCCTATAATTTTACTTGTCCAAATAGATCCTGTCTTGATAGAACCAAAAATAGGTAACGTGGCACTTTGTATCAGTCAGTCACATCAGAATACATCCAGACCCAAGCAATTGTGTGCTATAGTATGTACACAATCCAGTAAATGGTAGGTCTTGAGCTGTCTCATGCCACTGATTGCAGGCCTGGGCTTATATTCATGGCTGATAAGAAAAGGGCAAAGTGGAGGAAATGGGCAGCTTGTTCCATGACTGATTTGTGGTGGAATTGTTCATCCACTGTGGTAAGTGTGAACATTAGCAGCACTGAATAAATCCCACACTTCCCAAGGAATAAAAATTGTCCGGAAAAAAATAAGGCGTACAGAGAGACTGAAATCAGTAAATCAGTTGCCAAACCTTGACCCATCAGGAAAACATTTATCATTTCTCAAATCTGGCCACTATTCTAAAAAGTATGGTGCAAAGTGCAAGCACAGTTGTTTATGAAAGAAAATTGGTTTTTTTTTTGTGAGGTTAGACCTGTCATTTGAGAATGTGGGTGTAAATACTGTAAATACATACCAGCAATGCTTTTGTTGTAGGGCATTATGAGGGGAAAAATGTTGAGTTTATGAAAAGGTTGAGGCATCCACAGATACTGTATATGCTATTACATAAATGTCAGTCTCATACTGTATACTGTATACACATGCCATAGCAAAAACACACACCAAATGGATTGCATTCTGAGGGACAGTAAAACATTTTTTTTACTAATGCAATTGTTTGTATGTGAATATGTTGTTCAAACTTTATTAGTTTGTTATTATTAGTAGTTTATTACTAAATATATACACAACACGATGAGAAATACACTGCATAAAAACATTATGACCTAAACCGTCATTGCATGACACTGATAATATTTCCTGATATTTCTGATTTGCAAAGGTAAAAACTACATGGGTAAATACAGGACCTGAAATATGTATAGCAGGGCAACACATTGGTTAATACCGCATTACTATTTGTGATCAAAGCTGTTCACAGAGGTGGGAGCTCCTTAGCCGACACCGATGTCGAGCACCTACCTGAGTAAAAGCCAGCAACTATTTTGTCACAACACTCAACCGCAGGTAGAGAGGGATGGAATTATGGAGCTAAAGTAAAAGTGTTTTTAATCGGATTTAAGGTCAGGTCTTATCAGCTAATTAATTCCCCAGTCATCAGAGATCAGTCGTTTAATCATATCAGGGCTGTCCTGACTGAAATTGATATTGATGCTAACACATTTTTATTTGGTGCCTATCATGAACACAATTAATGCAGTATTAATTGCTTTGGTCAGCAGGTTTATAGTTTATTTATTCATGCAGTGTTTCCTAATTCATTTTGCAGGATCTGGTACCCTGCCTATGTACCTCTGGGTGCACTAATTCATGTACGTCCCAGGATAAGGTCTGTTTGAGCAGGTATCAGTGCTTAGGCCTTTGAATTGGTTTACACTACTATGAACAATGAAAGGTACCATGCTCAGAGGATACTTACTGTGGTATTATATTACTCATTTCTGCTCGATAATTATGTGCACTTGCCTCTGTCATATACTGTACTTGCATACAGGGAGTAGTGCCATGTAAAACAAGGTGATCCGATAAAGGGGCCAGTTATCTTTATCATATGTCAAACAGGGATGGAATCCTGAATCATTTAGTATAGTTGGTCAAAAGATCATCTCAATAGGCGAGGTCCGGAGTTCATGTACATGGGAAATTTCTTTGGTTAATACATCTGCCCAAAGTGAACTGGAGAAGCGACTATGTTCCAGCTGGACCTAATAGCCATCTGTCCCGAGAGTAAGTAAGCTGTTACTCAATGCTGTTTAAACAACACCACTTCCGGATTACATCACGTCCACATCCGGGTAATATCACGCCCAATTCCGAGCACGGATACGGATAATTTAGTTGGTTGAATGGATACGGAGACAGATATGGATAATGCCGTGCTCGCTCACCCATAGTGTTTGCATAGGATGCGAAACACCCCCACTGCCGGACAATAGTCAAGAGGTGATGATAGTCAAGTGGGAATGTGTCTGACTCGCTATTCAAACTGAATGACAGAGGAGGGGAAATTTCTTAGGGAAATGTATTGATACATTTTTACTTGTTATTTTAAAGTTTGTATTTGTAGGCCTGCAATGCATGGTTTAAGTCCTTGATGAGCCTATCACTGAGGCTACCATAACAGCGGAAGGAGCAGTATCCCTGGAATTTAAATACAAAAAAATTATCTGAGGTAGAATATCCATTCAGTTCATCTGTATTTCAATGAATATGAACTATAATGCTAACCGTGCTCGCTCATATACAGCAGTTATATATTTTTAAGGTTCACCGAATGCAAAGATAAGCATTCTACATTATTATCTAATTAACATTGATGCCCCTACTGTCAGAACCAGCACAAGTTGGTGTAAGGGTGCAGCAGGGATAGCAGAGTTTCACTCAGTTGTGCAATCTCCCACATCAATAGCTCAGGCTGTGGCAATGAACACTAATAAAAATGAAAATGAAATTGGGGAGAAAATAGAGGGTAACAAGCATTGCAAAGGACAAAAACAGTAAAAATATTAAAAGCAAATCCATATGTACAGCACTTCATACGCTACATATAATAATATAAATAACAATGAGAAATAATTGGATATACCAAATGCACAAAATATTTTGGACAGGCATGTTTATTTTTAATAGGACTTCAAAGTGCCCCTTCAAACTTCTGTCATAAGAGCACTAGAACTTCCTCCTTAATTGTCATTGCTTGGGTGGAAATGTACAGCTGAATAATGTTGTATCATACAGGGAACTGAAGAACCTTGTCCAAATTACAGCTTGAAAGTCCTATCTTCTTAACTTCAAAACAAACATGGCCTGAACATTTAAAAACCCATGGAAAAGATGCTAGAAAAAATGAACTATTGTTATTGAAAATGCAGTCCAGGATATAACATTCTTTTTAGCAGATATAAGAGGGATTGGAAGTGTACATTTATCATAGACATGCAGTCCAAAAGTGCCAGGGGGATTATTTATTTGTTGTGCATGAACAGCCACCGAGAACAGGTGGATAGTACTACAGTGAAATACCTTTATTCAAATTCTTATAAATGTAAAGAAAAAGAAATTAGGCACTTAGTTTTATTCAATTCATAAAACAGTTGTCAGGGAAAATAACCGGAATGTGCTTATTTATAATGCAAGTACATTTTACTTCACTTTGACATGAATTGTTTTTGATACCACATGCCTGGGGAAACTGCAAGGTGAACCAATTGTGCTGTAATACTGTACATGACAGTTAATTAGGCAGATTTTTCATTCTGTACTTTTAAGATTTAATATATGGTGAATATTTACAGTGGGGTATTTGTATCATAAGTTTGCATCTCAAGTGGAGGCACCTTTGCTGTACCCTTGGGCAAGGCACTTAACCTGAATTGCTTCAGTAAATAGTTGAAACAGTTGCACAAATGCATAAAAGGGTAAATATATTATTTGTTCCGGATAAATGCATTATTAAGCAAACAAATAACAATGATATTTCTCATCAACGATTTATCCAGTAAATTACTGCAAGCTCACGGGACTAAAATATATTTAGTGTTCCAGTTTCAGGCCTTAAGAACAGTTTAAATGACATTGTTCATCACATTCTATTCTTTCTTCCACTATTTAATAAAAGTACATAATTAGGCTAATATATCAGGAAAACTGTTTGTAATACGTATAAAGTGTTTGCACCATTCATGGTGGAACAGTTGGAGATACTGTACTACTGAGCTCCCAGTTCCTGGGTAATAAAGACAAAAGGACAAAACAGTAAAATGCTATCATTGAAGTAAACAGTGTAACGAATGTTTGCTTATTATTTAAATCACATACTTCATAAAAATTCAAGGGATCCACAGTGGAGAGAGAAGTGATGATTAGAAAATCTATTGCAACATGCTGATGTGACTTGAATTAAGAAATGCATTGGCAATAATAATCACAAAGTTTGCAACTTTTTTTAGCTGCTTTTTAGCTGTTAACCCATGTGTTCTATAACTTTAATTCACATAAATTGTACAAGGGGTTGTTCATTTTTGCAGGATAAATACTGTTGCTCTGCAATTAATAATTTAGGACTAAAAGCCTGGCTATAGTTGGCCATTAACGTTATATTCACCAGACACTAGTGATTGGGGATGTGGCTGGAGAATTAAGTTTAGATTTACATTAACAACATACTTAGAGCAAAGGATTATTTTAAAGATCATTTAACTGCAATGGTACTTTATTTCTTCAGAATACAAATCAATGCAGTAAGCACAGTTAAATTATTTTTAGTACTGTGATTAATGAGAATGCCCACTAGCAGCTGTGTGAGTGTTACAATCTGCTTGGAATCCAAACAAAAGCCAGTAGTCTTACTGCAACAAAGAGGAAAACATAATCATACAGTTGCAAAGTCAGCTGTTATGCTCCCCAGATAAAGACAAGACTATGGTATCATGAATATTGTAGCTTTAGAAAGTGCACACCTAGAAGTATGCTTAAAAGTGTACAGTAGATATAAATAGTCTATTTACTCACATTTATATACTGTATACACAGTTCAAGTGTATCTAGCATTTGCTTCCTACTTCCATGCTTTTCATGCACAGTTAGTTAGGCCTACTCTGTAAAATTCTTGCTTTTACATTACAACTTCATTGAGTGGCAGCACTGCACGGCCACTGTCAATGCTACATTTCATTAATGTTGTTGTCATGGTGGGAGGTAATTCTCACTGGTGCCACTAGATGGCCGAGGATATTGTTTCCACCTGTTCCTCGTTTACTCCAGGGGAATTACCTCCCGGGAGAGTATTTAAGACCAGCATGGACCAGTTTTCAGTGCTTTTGTGTTCAACCGTTCGCCCTTGGCACAAAGCCGGTAAAGCGCCCGGTAGACTCTAAACCTATACGAGTCAGGTACGGTGCTGGTGGATAATTCTCTCATTGCTAAAGAAAGAGAAATATCTAAAAGGTAAGGAAGGCATACAGCTGGAAGTGTTGTGTGTGCTGGCGCCTTCCTCAAGGGTTTTGTTTTTTCTTTTGGACTCGTGTGAGTCGATGGTAGAGGGACGTTGTCCCCGGTGTTGTATTTTGGTTTGCATTTTTGTCCCGAGCTGCGCCTCGAGGTTTTTATTTTCGTGCCTAGCTTTTCTCGCTAGGTTGTATTTTCTTTTGGTTGTCACTCAGTGCCCAGCTATTTGGCACGGTACCAAAGTTATTGGTTCGCCCTGGTTATTTAAGGGTTGTTTTACGTTCGCTAGCCGTTTTTTAGCTACTTTTCTGTTTGCGATTTCGAAATTTGGTTTGTTTAATTTCTATTCCTCCCATTGTTCCGGGAGAAGTCCTGTTCCTAGCTGGGTATCCCTATTTCGGTTCTCCCTGGGATTTAGTGACTAACACGTTCGCGTGTTGGTTAAAAAAGGTTCTACCTTTGGTCGCCCCTGGCTCTCCGCTTAGCTTCCCACGCTACAGTTGTCTTGGACAAATGCTTAAGCTCATTTGGTGAGGGAAAAACTATGCACTAAGTATAACACTTGAAAACAATGGCCTTAAATTACGTTATGGAGGCATAATCTGTATTGGGCTGGTTATTGGGCTGATTTTATTTGCCGTTTGGTGGCCTGTAGTGTAGTGGTTAAGGTAAATGACTGGGACATGCAAGGTTGGTGGTTCTAATCCCACAATAAGCCACAGTATGATCTGCACAGCTGTTGGGCCCTTGAGCAAGGCCCTTAACCCTGCATTGCTCCAGGGGAGGATTGTCTCCTGCTTAGTCTAATCAACTGTGCGTCACTCTGGATAAGAGCGTCTGCCAAATGCCAGTAATGTAATGGTTATTGGGCTGGTTTTTGGCTAGTTTTGATTGGTCATTCATTTGGTATTCATTTGGCTGACAGGCAGAGTGACAGGATGTGTGTTCAGTAGGTTGATAGGAGATTTGCAAATATATGTTGACATATTGAGTCTCGATGGAATAGCACACAATTGAGCATTGAGCCTCTCACGCACGCAATTTTTCCTCAGTAAATTCCGGTTCAAAATCTATTTCTTTGTCCAAATCAAAACACTCGTCCTATAACTCGGCAAAGTCAGTGCTGTCCGCCATATCGCTCAGGCTAACCAAGTTAGGTTACGTGATATTTGTATGCTAACGTTACTGTATTTTCGTGGGAATGTTATGTGAGTGGCCGCCCATAAACCAGTCTCTGCGTTAAATGGGGTACAACGGCTACAATGACTGATTTTAAAAAGGCCTACACGCAGAATTTAAGCATTTAATCCAAATAGTCTCAACTGAAACAAGAGTGACAGTGAATTAAACATTTTATGGGCTATTGTATTGGCTATAAGTTAAGCTACATGTGCGATACCCAAAGGACATTTTGCACTTTTAAAACAAAAACAATTCAGGAACTGATACATTAAAGTTAAACATTGGCAGCACAAAGCCTACATACATTTTGCTTTTATATATTAGTATATATGATGTAACTATTTTGGTAGCTATGAATGAATACAAGAATAAAACTGTTATTTAGATAAGTTACTGAACAACCATGCATCATAAGCTAGGGATGAAGGAAATCAATATCATGATGGCTAAAGTAAATTAATAAATATTTAGACATGAAATAAGTAGATGTGTGACAGAGTCACAGACTCATTATCAAAAATGTTTTCTGCATGCTAGCGTTATCTGTTGGTCAAACCAAGACAGAGCCAGTTATAATGGCTTCGTCAGCACCTGGAGACAGACTCATAATACTACAGTGTGACCAACAAATGAACAACGATCAAACTGACGGAGACCGATCCATTATCCTCCCCCCGATTTCATCAGGTGGGGGACAGTGCTATTCTCCGTTGGATAAATTAACTTATCCAGTGTATAGCTGTGATGGAGGGGCTGGGCGGAGAGCCAGAAGCGACCGAGGGTGAAACCCTCCTAAACGAACACGCGGGCGTGCTCGTCACTAAATACCCGGGGTAACAGGATATGAGGGATACGCAGACACTAGAAGGATTTTCTCCTTTGTTTGAGTATTTTTTAAGGAAACAGAAAAGAAGCCAAAAACGGCTAAGCGAAAATAAAACTACCCTTTAAAAAACAGGGCGAATGACCCAACCAAAAGCAGTGCCAAACAATTATGCACCGACGGTCACAGACCAAGGAGAGAAAATAAAAATACAACCTAGCGATAAACTAGGCAAGAAAATAAAACCTCGAGTCGCAGCTCGGGACCAAAACACAAACCTAAATACATACCGGAGGACAACGTCCTCCAACCACCGGCTCACACGAGCCCAAAAGAAACAAAACCCTTGAGGAAGATGTCAGCGAAAGAAACACCAGCTGAACACCTTCCTTACCTTCTCTGAATTACTCTCTAGTTATAGAGACTAGAGACCACACACTAGCACGATACCTGACTCTCAGTGGCAGAGTCTACCTGTGCGTTACCGGCTTAGTGCAATCGCGAACGGTTGAACACCAAAGCACTGAAGGATAGTCAGTGCCGGTCTTAAATACCCTTAAGGGAGGTAATTCCCCTGGCTCAACGAGGAACAGGTGGAGCCAATGATCTCAGGCCCTCTGGTGGTCACAGTGGGAATAACCTCCCACCATGACAGGACCCCCCTACTAAGGAGCGGCCCCAGACACTCCTTCAGCCCCTCGCCTGTGGAACTCGTGAATCAGTTCCGGATCCAAAATGTCCCTTGAGGGAACCCAGCAGCGCTCCTCCGGACCGAAACCCTCCCAGTCTATAAGGTATTGTTTACCCCTGCCCACACGGCGCTCTGTCAGGATGCGGCGCACAGTATATACTGGACCCCCGTCAATTAGCCGTGGAGGTGGTGGAGGGGCCTCTGCAGGAGCCAGCACGCTCGTCAATACGGGTTTAAGCCGAGAGACATGGAAGGTGGGGTGGATTCTCATAGCACGGGGCAGCTGGAGGCGCACCGTAACAGGGTTGATTCTTTTTATTATCTTAAATGGTCCCACATATCGCGGACGTGACTCCACCCGTAATGGCAGATCCCGCGTGGACAACCACACGCGTTGTCCTACCCTATAGCGGGGCGCCGACCGACGACGCCTGTCGGCCAGCCTCTTCTGATTGGCCGTGGCCCTTAGGAGTGCAACCCGCACCTTCCTCCAGGTGGCCCGGCACCTCCGAACAAAGGCCTCAGCAGAGGGCACCTCGCCCCCTCTCTCCAGTTCAGGGAACAGTGAGGGAGGGTACCCAAACTGCACCTCGAATGGCGAGAGCCCTGTGGAGGCGTTCTGCAGTGTGTTATGGGCGTACTCAGCCCAAGTCAGTTGGCGGGACCACGCAGTGGGGTTGTCACTAGCCAAGCACCGGAGCGTGTTTTCTAGGGTTTGATTAGTACGCTCCATCTGCCCATTGGTTTCTGGGTGGAAGCCCGATGACAGGCTTACCGAGGCACCCAATAAGGAACAGAACGCCCGCCAGAACCGAGAAACGAACTGGGGTCCCCGATACGACGTCAATGCTCAATTTCTAATAAAACGCCGATAAAAGTTGGCGAACCCCAGGAATCTCTGAACTTGTTTAATAGACTCCGGGGTGGGCCAATTCTTAACGGCTGTAATTTTAGCCGGGTCCATCTCGGTTTTGCCTGCGGACACGATAAACCCGAGGAAGGATACAGAATTGCCGTGAAACACACACTTCTCCGCCTTAACAAAAAGGCGAGCCTCTAGCAGACGCGTCAGTACCCGTCTAACGTGACGAATGTGCTCAGAGAGGGTAGTGGAGAAGATCAGAATATCATCCAGATATACGAATACAAACTTCTCCAGCATCTCCCTGAGCACATCGTTGACGAATGCCTGAAATACCGCGGGGGCGTTAGTGAGGCCGAACGGCATAACCAAGTATTCATAATGGCCTGAGTGTGTATTAAAAGCCGTTTTCCACTCATCGCCTTCCCGTATGCATACCAGATTGTATGCATTGCGGAGACCTAGCTTAGTGAATACGGATGCCGTCTGCAGGCGCTCGAAGGCGGAGTTCATCAGTGGCAGAGGGTATCTATTTTTTACTGTAATGGCATTCAGCCCTCTGTAATCTATACATGGCCTTAGGCTCCCGTCTTTTTTCTTCACAAAGAAAAAACCCGCTCCCGCTGGGGATGAAGATGGTCTGATGAACCCGTTAGCTAACGCATCTTGGATATATTCCTTCATAGCCTTGCTTTCTGGCACAGACAGCAAATAGAGCGGCCCCCGAGGTGGAACCGTCCCCGGGTGTAAATCAATCGCGCAATCGTACGACCGATGAAGGGGTAACGTGGTTGCTTGCTGTTTACTGAACACTTCTACTAGCTCCTTATATTCACTAGGAACATTTACTGGCAGTGGAAACCTAATCGCCCCCACCATCCGGTCCTCACTCCCACTGACTGAGGTCCGGAAAAGGCTCTCGGTGTCCCAGTCCGTAACTTCACTGCCCTCACCCTCGTCCATAGGACGATTCCAATCACAAGCCGAGTCCCACTCCAGACTCCCTTCATGTTCCTCCTCCTCCAATGACCCAACATTAGGACTAAGGAACTCCCTAGCCTTCTCCTCGTCCAATTCGGACCCTATGTCGGTCTCTCTGGGAGGGGTCGAGGAAACATGCACATGATCAGAGTGGGCGGCGCATTGCGGACCCCACCGGGACACCGGATGGCTCCGATCTCCCCAGTTTATATGAGGTTGGTGTTTTAATAACCAGACATGGCCCAACACTATCGGATATGCTGGGGACTCCACCAAATAAAAATAGATGCGCTCCCGGTGCCCCCGAAACGGGATCCGCATAACCACCTGCTGGGTTTTGTGACGTACCACACCAGACCCCAATAGGCGACCGTCAAGCGCCGTAATTGCCTGGGGCTCAGGTATTGCCCGAACCGGCAGTTTTTTCTGCTTAGCCCACTGACGGTCCATAAAATTATCGACCGCCCCTGAATCAATAAAAGCCTCCGTCCCAACTACGACCCCTTTCCACTGCAGTTCAACGGGCAAAGTTGTGCAAAAGTTAATATGTTCGATAGGTCCCACTAGTGATTTTCGCTCCCCTAGTGGAACTGCTCTTTTTGCTTTATGGTTGGGACAGTTTCTTATCAGGTGCCCCGGCCGCTTGCAAAAAAAACACAGCCCTTCTTTCCCGGGTCGCCTCCTAGGACGAGTCAGTGTAGTGCTAACGAGCTGCATGGGCTCCTCCACTGTGGGTACCTCCTGTCTCCACTCTGCCTCTCTAGCCCTGCCCATCGGAGAAGGAGCCGACCACTTAAACCCGCCTGTTCTGCCGGCCCTCTCTCTCTCTCGTTCCCGCACCCGATTATCAATTCGGATTGCCGTTGAAATCAGCGACCCCAGGTCTCCTGGCGGTTCTAAAGTGGCCAGAGCGTCTCTGACAGGATCTGACAATGCGCCCGTGAACAGCGTCATGAGTGGTTCATCTGCCCACCCCGTCTCCCCTGCCAGAGCCTGAAATGTCACTGAGAACTCGGCGACACTCTGGGTTCCCTGCCTCATCCACGTTAGGCGGGCCGCCGCCTCTTTGCCTGTGACATTGTGATCGAACACCCCGGTCGGTCATCTCCTGCATGAGAAGCTGGGAATTGGCCATAACAGGAGATTGTGCCCGAATCAGAGCAGTCAGAGCGGTCCCGGTCAATAATGCTAAAATGAATGCCACTCGGGAATCTTCGGTTGAGAAACGTGAGGGTTGAGTTAAAAAAAAAATTAGGCACTGGGAGAGAAACCCCCTACATCTACCCGCCTCTCCCCGTACCGCAGCGGCAGTTGTAATTTGGGTTCCCTCACCACTGGTGTACTGGACGGGTAAGCGGGCCCCGTAGGTGGAGAAGAGGTGAGGGATTGGGGGTTGTCAGGGGATGGCACCTGTGCCCGTGATGAGCGGAACTCGCTCGCTAACTGTGGAAAACTATCAGCGAGCCCCATCAGCACATCTTGCTGCCTACCCAGCCTGGACAGGATCTCGTCCTGCCGCTGAAACACTATGGTCTGCTGCTCAGTGGTAGCAGCCTGCTGGGCGTGCAATTCTTGCAACGCCTGCTCCTGCCTAGCTAGCATAGCCTGCTGGGTGGCTACCACCGCTTCAAGTGTGGAACCTCCCATCTCATTTCCTGAACTGGTCGCTGGTCTCTCCATAGTGGCTTTGGTGTTCTGTGATGGAGGGGCTGGGCGGAGAGCCAGAAGCGACCGAGGGTGAAACCCTCCTAAACGAACACGCGGGCGTGCTCGTCACTAAATACCCGGGGTAACAGGAAATGAGGGATACGCAGACACTAGAAGGATTTTCTCCTTTGTTTGATTATTTTTTAAGGAAACAGAAAAGAAGCCAAAAACGGCTAAAAGGCCAAAGCACTGAAGGATAGTCAGTGCCGGTCTTAAATACCCTTAAGGGAGGTAATTCCCCTGGCTCAATGAGGAACAGGTGGAGCCAATGATCTCTGGTGGTCACAGTGGGAATAACCTCCCACCATGACAATAGCTTATAACAATTATTGATTTGGAATGAGCCCTACAGCCACCATGATTAATCAATTGGAAAAGTGTTTTAAATTAGTAGGAAATACAACTAACAACAGAGCATTCAAAATAGGTTTTGTGCTCTTTCTAAGAACTGAACATACTTCAAAGAAATAAAAAAAAAAAAGGCTTACTTCCTAAGTACAGAGATAATTATGAACACGCATTTTATTATTCCTTTAAAAATGTCAGATGAACCTTATAAAATGCCGATTTTTCAATGCTGGAACAATTTTCATTCTTAGCCTCTCCAACTGTCCAGCTCACAATTTAAGAAAAGACCGAAGGTCACCTTCATGTTATTTTCATGATACTCAAATTAGATCCACTTATGCATTCATAATCTGAATGCTCATGCATGATGTGAATCTGAATAAAGTCCTTTAAAATTCCATTCACTTCTTGCCTCCTATAAGTGCAAAAAGGGGGACAGCTCATCATTGAAAGAAAAGATTGAATTTATAAAGTACATTAATTTGGTCTTTCTGTGCGCCTTTGTCACTACAACAGTGTTATTATATTAAACACTGCCAACCCCACATTTTCTCCTTTGAATTGATGGAGGGCTGTATAAAAGTGCATTAGCCTGACTAAGCTGAATACTCCATCAGTCAGGATTCAACAGCCTTTATTTCCGCGTCATGGCATTAGTGAGAGCAAACAATTAAAGAGATATTTCAGCTGATTGGCTGAAATATTCCATCTGATTGTGGACAGACAAATATTGCGGCTGGAGTTTGATGTACACTACAGCTAACTATTATACATTGATAACAGGGACAATGATTCTCTATGGCAAAGGGTGTGTTTGCTCAGTCTCAAGATGGCTGTTTTGGCGGGACAGGATACTTTAACTGGGAATGGGAAGAGACATGCAATGACACTAAAATATATACTGCCACTACGTCAGGGTCTTCCTGACATCATGCAGGACCTGGACCCAATAGCTCAGAGCCTGGTAATACATTGGACTGTGTAAGAACACATTACCTGCATTTTGTAATTTAATGCTTAACACATTCAAAGGTATTGTGCAGTATTTTTTACCAAATTTGTGGATTTGAATCACTACCCTATAAATCCTATTATGTTACTGAATGTAGATATAAATTTAACTTTCCCTTCATTTCATATATTTATAAACATTGAAAAGATTGCTTATATGGTGATACATCACCAGGGAGTTATATCAGCAAGATCTAACAGTAGACATCATCAATCTTTGTCATTCATTACAATAATAAAGATTTCATTAAATAATACATCATGGAAGGCATTTCAGATGGTCCCATGTTGAAGACCACGACTGCTCATGCCACAAAGTGGACATCAATAAAGCAGAATCTGGACACCATACTATAACTTTAAAGGCCTATTTAACATGCCAAAAAAATTGACTATAACTCACAAGTGCTATGAATGTCTCAGATGCAAGCACTTTGTATACACCACTGATTAACAGCAGTAAATACAATCCTCCCATTTCCTTTCATTCTCACCTGGTGCATCTATTCTACATTATCATGTAACATCATTTTTTGGCGAAATTGTAAATCACTGGAATGACAATGTGATGATTTGATTGAATTACTCAGATAGTTCAGCCAATTTCATTTGAATAAGAAGAAACTGGGAAAGATACTTTGAGCTTCACTGAACACTAAAAGCAGCTTCTCGGCTGAATGAACTCACAAAATGCTGAAAATCTATCATATGGATGCTGCAAAGGACACAATGTTCAGAGGAAATTACTGTACATATGTATAATCAATAATGATTGTTCTAGCTGCTGATTAATGGGGCCGTTGATCAGAAACCTGTGCCTTTTTTTTGCTTCAGCTGATCTTTTGTAGTTTATTTTCAGGTTACCTACATTTTATCATCCACAGAGTGAAGTTATATCTTTTGCTACTTTTTGGCTAACAAGGTGAACTTTCAAATCACACATTAATTATTCATATAGTATATGGGTGATATTGCAGTCACGGTATTTTCCATAAAGGTCACATACATTCTATGTAAACATAGCTGCAAATGCTGTATAACTATATTGTGCGTGTGTGTGTGCGTGCATGTGTGTGTGTGTGTCTCTGTGTGTGTGTACGTATGTGCGTGTGTATGTGCGTGCATGCATGTGTGTGTGTGTGTGTATGTGTGTGTATGTATGTGTGTCTGTGTGTATGTGCATGTGTGCATGTATGTGTGTGTGTGTGTGTGTCTGCGTGTGTGTATGTGCGTGCGTGCATGTACCTGGACAACAGTAAAGATGTATTCATGGATTACATTCCATGCAATTGAAATGGAAAGGCTAAGTGTGCCTTTGCAGAAGCAGCAAAGAGGGGACATAAGAAATGTATTTAATATGATTGAATGTTTACAGAATAAAATAAAAAAATATTTCATATTTTCTATAGACATTATCCGATAGAAATAATAGCACATACCACCATTAAATGATGCCTGACTTGAAATATCTATGTAATAAAATAAAATAAGAATTAAATAAGCATATAGTATGTTGTGCTTCATATATTGACTATGCCTTCATAATTGTATTTAACATTTCATTAAATACAATTGTGGACATAATTATGCGAGTCATATGTTTACACTCATACCCTCTGATATCATCTTATTACAAGACCTGGGGAAATGGCACTATAGTATATCATTTTAAATGTAAATATAACTGAACACAGCACTAACTACTGTATAATTGTGAACTCATCTCTGACATCGACACAAAAAAACATAATAAGAAATTATATGAACCTGTAAATGTGTAAGAAGATATGTTGAAAACATAAAAGGGCAATCTCTTTAATTTGTAGCAAAAGTACTTAAAAGTAGTTAATACCAAGTCTGTTCCACCAATCCCTCCCAGTGAATGAAATCCTATTGCCCTTACTGAAATGTCTTTAATTCATTGTGATTCACTGATGCACAGTCAGGATTTTTACATGAGTTAGTGACACACACATTGGTGGCTCATTGCTAATGAACAGATAGATCTGATTTATTTTAGGTCCCACAGTGTTTAATGAAGAAAATGGCCTCAAGCAGCAATTAAAATATTTAACTATACAATAAAGCAAAAGATGGGGAAGCAGAAGGAGAAGCCAGTGTAGATATGTTACGTTTAAACCGGAATGATTGAAGTCCAGAAAGAGTTGGAAATGCGTCAGGATCACAAAGTGAAGGAACTATTTGCATAATACATTGAAGTCTCTGATTAGGATTCCCAGCTAAGGAGCAAAACATGGAAAGATGAAAAATGAAAAACCTAAGATGTTTTGGTGCCTGCCTTAGTCTTATAATTAAAAATGTCAATGTTAGAAAATTATACGCCACACATTATTCTCAGTTACACACTACAACCTTAATGCTGATCAATGCTTTGATCAAAACATATTCTGTTTACAGTTTGTACTTTTTAAAGAGTAGATGACCAGTAATTTAATTTTGTTCAACTAGTTTCAGTTTTCAGACAGTCATGATACATTATAGGCATTTACAGACTATGAAAAATGTTACCCAATAATTCACAGTCTTAATGAAATAATATTTCAACCATTAATTAAAACGAATAATAACTGCAGTCAATTTGCAAAAATGGAGGCATAAATTGTTCTACAAAGCATGCCAATATTGCCCACCAATGGGCAAATGATGAAATATATTCCCCGAATCCCTCAAATGGCATTTCTGACAGGAATATTGCAAATGAAAAGGGGCAGCTAGATGGCACAAATTAAAACCGCATCATTCTATTTGCACTTCCACACTCCCTTATCACATTTCAGCCTATGGATTGAGACTAATTTCTGGAAAGTTATTATCAACAAGACCGGACTGCAATGGGCTCCTGATAGGTCTTTGCTGTAAATTTTCATTAGCTTACACCGTACAGGACCACTGACTGAATATCCCAAATTACACAATTAACTCCTCCGGCTTGGACATTAGGGGCAGTAAATGCAGAATATACTGTTTGCATTCATACCATTCACTTGATTGGGATGTTAAAGTTGAAGCAAATTCTATTTAGAATATTCAAGAATTTTAAATTGCTTTTGAACGCAGTAGAAAGTAATTGGTGATTGTGAAAGCTCGGCCTATTCATAATGTAGGACAGGGAACACATTTTATATCCTATCTCAACTGTCAGCACTGCTGTTTTTAAAATAACCTGACAGGCCAGTCCCCATCTGTTTTCTATCATCTGCAGTAAGTCTGTCAGGCAAACAACATAAAGAGCAGCAGGTTTAGTATAAAAAGGAATCCCAATTGAATTGGCATTTACTATTTTATCTCCCCAAAAGTTGTTATTAGCTTCTACTGGCTTCTGACTGACATCCTCTATAGCCATTTTATGTGGCAGACTTGCTAAATCTCTTAAGTTAATCTGGAGGTTTGGTCTGTTATGAAATGTATTACACAGAAGAACTGAATCCTATGTAAGACAAACCTGCCAAACTGAAAATGTTCTGAGTGAATCTGCAGTAAATCCCAGGGCTGACTGTGGCCTGCAGCCTGCAGGACATTGCAAAGTGTAATACAGGACAAGCTTCAGTCAATAGGGAACACGTCCTAAAACAATAGGATAGTCAGGTTAAGACAAAAAAGTGCTTCATTCTGATTATGATTATGATTATTATTATGATTATTTACTGATTTATCAATTTTGCCTGAATAACTATCACACATTGAGATGTAGATGTTATCACACACACACACACACACACACACACAGAAATAAAACTGCATCTTTCAATTATACTGAAATGTATCAATGTGAGACAGATCTGAATTGCAATGTTTTCATTCAGGACAAACTCAAAATATATTGTATGTTGTTTTCCTGGAATGTTCTTTTTTTTCTATGACTTAGTTCATAACATAAAATCAGCTTGAGTGATCCATACAGTATCTTACTTGAACATTTCATGTTATCTTGGAATTCTGAACTCCCCTACATTCATTAGCTAAGCAATTACTAATTCACCATTCCTAAAAATGCTCTACAAGTTGAAAGGCATAGCAATGAGAATGCTAAACAAATAAAAATAATAAAAATGGAATTAAGGCAAATGCATTTTACTAATTGTTCAGCAAATGTATCGCCTGTATTATTTAATGTTAATGAATGCTTTGTTATTTTTTATCCAAAGTAGGTTTTTTCATTTGTCACTTCATATTCATTTGTTCTCATTAACTCTGCAGAATTCAGGGCAGGGACTGCAAAAAGAAAGAGAAATGTAAAAGCTGTATTTTCATTTGATTCCACTTGGTGAGACTGATTTCAATGGTGTTTCTAAGGGCTAAAATGAAGACAGAATCCTGCTGTACAGTATCTTCCTTATGGAATGAGGGCTAATTAGTCACAGATTTTAATCAACACTTCATTCTCATTTGGGGACATGCTAATAGACCAATACAACTATTCCCATGTCCAGACTCTCTAAACAGATCAAGATATTCCCAAATACTCACACATCACCCCCCTGCTTACTTCCCTCCACTGGCTGCCTGTCATGGCTTGCATCAAATTCAAAACATTGGTGCTAGCCTTCCAAGCAGTTAAGGGGTCTTCCCCAGCTTATCTACAAAGCCTATCTACAGGTAGCAGTTGAAATTGTACTTCCCTCTAGGGTCTTTCAGCGAACTTATCCCTGGTTATGGGTATGCACTTTGTTGTACGTCGCTCTGGATAAGAGCGTCTGCCAAATGCCAATAATGTAATGTAATGTAATGTATTCTTTGCAACAGGTTTAAACCAAATCGTGACAAATATACCATATTATGCATAGTAACTTTCACACTACTATGCAGACAATAAAATGGACAGATGGTGATATAGACATGGTAGGAATTCACATTCTGAAGAACTGGGGTGAGCTTTCAACAATAAACTTCATAAAATTGAGAAAGTATTGCAACCAGTGCAAGGCAGCCGTTTGGCTATAGAGTGGGCTCCAGAATTATTAGCACCCTTAATAAATATGCACAAAAAGCACTAAATTATGATTCAATGGAATCAACCAAAGTCTTACTTTTGGTTGATTCCATGATCAACCAAATGTTCCTACTTGTTCTACCCTACAAAGGCTTAACGCTTTTTTCTCCGAACATACCTACTCTGTCGGTGGCCAAAAAGTTCAATTTAGATTTTGTCAGTCCAAAGCACATTGTTCCAAAAGGCTTCAGGCATCTCAATGTTTTCAATGCTTAATTTTTTGTTGAAGTCATTCTCTCTGGCAACTCTGCCATGTATGTCTTTTAAAAAAATCTGTTGTAATGTTGTCCTGCGAACAGCTAGACCTGCGTCTGCTACTGTTTCTTGCAGCTCTTTTGCAGTGATGTGTGGGTTCCTCTGAGCATTTCACACTAGGTCTCAGGCCATTCTATCTGAAATCTTTCCTGGTCTTCCAGACCTAGCCTTGCCATTAACTGTTCCATTCATCTTCCATTTTCTAATAATGTTTCTGACCCTGGAAATAGGTAGTTTGAAATGTTGAGAGTTTTTGTAGCCTTCTCCTTCTTGGTGGAAATGAACCATAATCTTTTTTTTTTAAGTAACCGAAAATAATCCAAAAGGATTCCAAAACTTTTGCACAGGGCCTTTTTCATTTTTTATATCATTTATAAACAATACAAAATGAAAAATAAAACCAATCTTGCTTTAGAATTTGCTGAATCTCATGATTAAAAATGTGTTCAGGTTTGCTTTTGATCATGAGCAAATTAATTGTAACAGACAAACCAGGGGTGCCCAAATTTTTGCACCCCACTGTAGTTGCAGCTTTTCAAACCAAGAAAGGAGGTTCAGTAAAAGGTTCTGATGACATAAATACAAGCACAGAGGGATTAATCAACTTTTTGCCACAGCTGTGACATTGCACACCATTAGCCTGCCAATAAAGAACTAATAAAGAAAAGTGGAGTTTTGTATCAACAGATGTGCGATAAATCAAATCAGCTCCAGAGAAACAGTCAGAAGTCAGGAAGTGAGTCAATCAATCTACTGGCCACAACATTTTTAACACACACAAATATGCATGCGCGCACACACACACACACACACACGCACGCACGCACGCACGCACGCACACACACACAAACACACACACACAGACATCCTCTTAAAATGTTCCCACCAGTGACAGGCAAGATTGATAGAACATGTATCTCAACAAATCAGTATTACAGTGAAATTAATCCATCTGGCCACCTACTGTACAGCCTGAGTACGCTGGCAGATATCAGACTGAATGAAAGTGGAATGTGTGGGCTTGCAGTTTTTGTGATTAACACACTGGTGTCCTCCCTTTGATATCAGTAAACAATGGTGCTAAGAACAGCCCGGCTGAGGTAGAACATGCATGTAAGAACATAACAATGTTGGATGATGGAAGCAAGCCACTAAGTCTATCTAAGTTCTGTTTTAGCAAAAAAAGAAAAAGGGACATGCTGGTGTTGCTTTTTTTATCCTCACTTTTTTAGCTCTGATGCTAAAAGAGACTGGAGCATTCATTTGTGTGTTCAGATTATGAGGAATTATTGAATTTGACTCTGATGCATCAACATATTCAGTACATAATAGTACTACTCTAGTCATAATATCATATATAAATAATAATCAATGTAACAAAAACCGTGTACCATGTAACATAAGGTAATTAATTCCTCATCCCTCAAGAGAAAAATCAATTCATTGCATCAGCATAATCCTGCAATTACAGTACAGTACTGAGACAAGATACAGAATATATTGTAGGTAGAGCAAGAGTGCTACAACCTTGCAGAGCCACACGCCCAGCGGATGTGATAAACCATGCCTGGCTCAGACACAGCTCCTTCAGGGTCAGCACACAGGGGACACTTAGTCTAACACAACTGGGGGTGTCAGTTAAGGGGCATTCACTCAAATATCCAGGGTTCATAATTCACAAGATATAATGCACCTACCATGAACCCAATGACTCACTGAAAATACATTGCCTTGGCACACTGAAGTACTGTCACAGTGGTTGTAAAGAATACATTTAACAAAAAACTATTTAACAAATAATTAATCTAACAAAGAAAATTTAAAAATAAAAAAAAAATTAATTTTAACAGTAAAATTAAAATTTAAGGCTAAATAAATCCAGACCTATATTTTGATTTACATAAATACTCTCAGGTGACAGTCTGCACTTTAACCTCATTTAAAATTCGTACAGAGCCAAGTATCCAAATACTTATAAATGACACTACATAAATGGCAGTTTCCTTTACATACAGCATTTCCCCTTACAGGGAGGCATTTGCTCACAATATCACCTTGAACTGGCTGCCTACTGTGTATTATATAAATATGATACTTTGAAATGAATTTTCTTATTAGTCAGCTGGGAGATGCTATGTGGCAAATTTCAGAGAAAATCTATGTCTGCATCTTTGAATGCGTTTCCTGTGGCTTTCCTATTTCCCATTTTATGTAAATGCTCATCTGTTTATTGATTAGATCCTCATAAATTGTGAAAGGAAACGGTAATGGTGGAAGGAGTAAAGGATTTATTTTAAAATAAATTAAATATATTAACTGTGGCAAGCTCAGAACCACACTCCTTTGAATTTTTTATTTTTATGCATAGCACAAACATTTCTCTGAAATCCATACATATATACATACATTTAATTCCAAACTGCAAAGCTACTGTATCTCAGACATCAGGATTTATTGCATGTAATTTCTTGCTTTTAAATTGTATGTGTTCAGTTCGTGGTCATATTGTTGATCATGCTTGGTAGCCCAACAGATAATTGAGTTGTTTGGATTACAAAAGGCATTACAGACTATTATCATAACAACTGCTCTCCATATAAAACCACAATCTGAAAATGGCTGCAT
Organism: Conger conger; assembly: GCF_963514075.1. Taxonomy (NCBI): domain Eukaryota; kingdom Metazoa; phylum Chordata; class Actinopteri; order Anguilliformes; family Congridae; genus Conger; species Conger conger. Next base: position 62,406,254 of record NC_083761.1, on the reverse strand, counting down.
GCTGAAGTGTTGAAAATAAAATATATATTACAGTGCCACTGCAGAGAGTCAGGCTAATTTTTCTTTGTTCTGTATGGCAATGTCTTGTTATATATCACGGTGAAGATGAATGCAGTTAATAGACTGTGACACGACCATTAAGTATGACTGTAATGAAAGCGTAATGGAATCAAACTTCCACAGCACTGTAGAACACTACTAACAGATACAGGTAAATGTTTAAACATCATCTTGTGAGGAGCTTCATGTTTCTCTGTTTAATGTATTTGTCCTTGAACCTCTACAAGATCTGCTCCAACTGAAATATTCAATCTGATAGATAAAAATATATGTGCTGTTTATCCATTTGTTTTCTATAAGTATGATTTATACTCAAACCTACTGGCAGCTGTATGAATCTATGGCCATGTTATAAAATACATGTATTCAGTGCATGATTCTTGGCCTAACAATTTTTATGGCTCTAATGTCCTGTTCAGGCTGTATTAGAACAGTATTAGAATTCAAAAGACGTGTCTGTGTTTTCTTTGAGCTTTTTATTCTAAAGGAAAGCTTGCAGGAGTTGTCAACTGTGATACGACCCTGACAGATTACTGAAGAGCTAACTTGTTGAGAACTCTTCCCTCTTCGTACAATCAATCAAGTGAATGGTTTATCTACTGTCCTTCACAATAGGATTGTTCTCGAGTGACTGTGTGGCAGCACATCATGTGCAAGTGTCTTTTTCAGTCAGAAAGTTAAACTGACTGATTTATTAATGCTAATTTCTGTTGGTTTTCCTGACAACCTGTAACTTCATGGCCAGTAAAGATGTTAATAACTACTCTATAAATCACAAAAAAATGCACCAGTTGTCAGTGGTAGATTTGCTTTTGTGCAGAAAATGTATTGTGAGTAATACACAGGAATCTAATGTTCTCTATGCATTTTGGTTATACTTCCAGCAAAGAAGTGGCATGTAGTTTTATTATTCCACTTTACTTAAAAAATAAATCATTCACAAATGTGGATGGACCTTTGATTCTGAATTTCTGAATTTTACACAAAGGGAAGGTGATTATTTTAAAATCAAGGATATGAGCTACTTTTGTGTGTTGGGCATGTTTCTATAATCTACTATATTAACAGTAATTCAAAATTCTTGACTTGTTCCCTCTGTTTTTGCAAATTAGGCAACAATAAAATGGCACTACTTACAAATTATAATTACTCATATTTTTACAATTATCATAACCAAAAGTAGAAAGTTTATATTTTCATTTCAGTGCAAACAGTCCATGCATGCTTATTTTTCACACAAATATGCTTATCAATTCCAGTTGCCCATATTTCCTTCACCACAGGCTCTTATCTTGGAGGCAGCTCCTGTGGCATTATATATTAATGCTTGAATTATCAAATAGCAAGCTATTTTCTGGAATAAACCAGCAGGGTAATTGTGACTAAATATTCAATGTTATTTTGAGATATGACTTCGCAATTAAATTTATTCTTATAGCTGTGAAATATATAGAGATTGGTTTCAGGTAATTGTATGAGGTGATTTAGATGTTCACACTTGGGCACATTGCTAATAAATATGAATTGCAACAACACTTCTTAATTAAAAAAGGCATGCAGTTTTGGGAAAACTATATGCAGCGCTGAAGCATCTGTTTCCCCCCCAAAACATTTCCAAAGAGCAAGGAAAGCATACAGTACATTTCATTAGCAGGCTCAGGTCACCCTTTTCTGCTTGCTTAGCAAACAAATAAATAACTAAATAAAAGGCATCTTAAGAAATGTGTTTTGTTTCATGTACAAGGAAAACTGATTTTATTAGCTGTACAGTGTCTGCCTTCTGCAACTGTGTGACAATTATCATATATGTGTCACATAATACTGAATATGGCACACATTGTATCAATGATAATTACAACGAGCATCAATAACATTGACGTTCCCTAATTATAGATGATGATCATGTGTATGCATTATTTTGTTACACTCCCTCAAAAAATAATTCAAAGCTACTATCATACAGCCTTGTACTGCGGGGTAAGCGGCACACATGTCAAGTTAGCTTCTTTCAGAGCAGGGCCCAATGAAACATACAGCCGATGATAACAGGGATATCTCCATCATTCATCATGTCACATCTGAATGTATTCACAGCCTGATAAAGTTTAGCAAAGAAGGCTTAAAATGAACGATACAGTTCTCGAATGTTCAAAAACTGAAAATAATATATTTATTGACAATTGGTCAGAGAAAAAGATTTTGTCAGAGAAAAAGTATTATTTTTCCTCAAAAAGATACTGTAGTTGCCAAAGTTATTCCAACTGCCACAATGATATCACTCCTGGCAGTACTTTTGAACTTCCCCTTTACAAGGATAACATTACTGAGTCACCTTCTCCAGTATGTCATGAGATTGATGAACATATTGGAATGGGATCTTTGGCCATTAATTCATACATAACCTTTCAAAATCCTTTAGATCCTTTTGTCTTCACTTGTGGATTGCCCTTCAAACCGTTCAAACCACAAAAATTGATCCATCATGTAAGGCTAGAATGTGACCTGCCAAATATATCTCATAGAAAGGATCAACGTGTGCAATATTTCAGAGTCTCTCCCGATGTTCTCTGGAAACAGGTTTCTGCTGAGTGACTGTAGTGAAATGTAAAAAGCTTTAGGGAGAATATTATTTTAACCCTTGTGTTGTCTTGAGGGTAAAAAATGATCCGCCACTATGTATAAACCCCACAAATGATCTTTTTTCAACTTGAAATTTCATGACAAAGTTTGACAGGTTGTATCCTCATACAAAATAGCTTTCAATTAAGCTGCTTTATTTTAGGGGTTTAGTGAAGACGGGTCACTTTTGACCCTTAGGACAAGGGGAGTACACAGAATGTAAGACAACACAAGGATTAAATGCACACAAAAGGGACAAAGAATTAACTTGCACATTATTCCTTATCCAACATATTAAAATATGGCAACACATTGTGAAATCAGTAAGCACCAACAAAATCAGTCTTTTGGGGGGTTTTCTGTTTCAGGAGGAAAATCTGCTGGGTGAATTTTTAGTCCAGAAGGGGAGAATATGGCCGTGGTAAATGTGTTCATTCAAGCTGAGAGGACCACCATATTAGAGGAGGTTAAAAAAAAAACTTTTGAATTCAACATTTAATTAAATTACCAAGAATTAAAAACTTCCAAAGTGTGAAAATTTCATTGAAAAAACTATACTATATATGTCCACTGAACTACAAAACTGAAAAAATGGACATGCAATATGCTCCTCTTTCCATGCCTTTTCCTACTATCTGCTGCGGGTGCACAAATCAACTTAGGCTGCTGCGGGTGCACAAATCAATTCTGGAAAAGTTTGAGGTAATAAAAAAATGCCAGCGTTTCTTGTGTTAAAATAACCATTCAACCACTACATGTTTGTATTTCTGAATTTGGAAGAAGAAACTATGATTTCACAGTCCTTCACAGGGATGTTGTGCAGTTATTTGTTGTTTTCTAGGGCACAAATGTTGTTGTCTAGGGCACCATGGATGAGTGGATGCACTGCCCAAAATATTTTGCCCTTCTAGGGACAATCATACAATTAGCATAAGCTATAAATGTTACCACACAATGCACCAGATTGTTGTTTGAAGAAATGTGTCTATATCTATCTGTCCCTAGCAAAGAAATGCTATATACTAAATGAATCAATATTTTGGAATATTTTATGACATTGTATTGCATTAAATATCAAATGTGCTGCTCCTGAATGACATTTGAGAACAATTTTGAAAAGCGAAATGGAAGAACTGTAAAAATATGATTTGGCACACATGGATTTGGGAAGTCTATCCCATTCTTCCTGGCAGATCCTCTCAAGCTCCGTCAGATTGGATGGGAAGCATCTATGAACTGCCATCTTTAGATCTCTCCACAGATTGTCTGAGGAGACTTGTCCCGAAGCCATTCCAGCATTGTCTTGGCTGTATGCTTTGTCATTGTTGTGGCGAAAGGTCTGAGGTTGCGTGCAGTCTAGAGCAGGTTTTCTTTCCCTCAATATTAATGTTGCTACCACCATGTTTCACCATAGGGTTGATGTTAGCCAGGTGATGAGCAGTGTTGGAGTTCTTCCCAAAGAGTTCAAGCCTTGTCGCATCAGACCAGAGAATCATTTTCTGTCCTTTAAATGCCACTTGGCAAACTCCAAGTGGTATGTATATGCCTTTTACTCAAGAGTGGCTTCCATCTAGCCATTCTACCAGAAAGGCCTAATTGAAGGAGTGCTGCCAAGATGGTCGTCCTTCCGGCAGGTTCTCTCATCTTTGCAGCTGACTACCGAAGCTCTGTTTGAGTGACTGTAGGGTTCTTGGTCACCTCCCCGACCAAGGCCCTTCTTGCCGGTTACTCAGTTTGCCCGGGTGGCCAAGTATAAGAAGAATCCTGGTGGTTTCAAACTTCTATCATTTCACAATTTTCGAGACCACTGGGCTCCTCAAAACACTCAAAGCTTTAGATCTATGTCTCCCCACAATTTTATCACAGAGGTCTATAGAGAGTTCCTTGGACGTCATGGCTTGGTTTTTGTCCTGACATGCAGTGTGAATTGTGGGATCTTATATACACAGGTGTGTGCCTTTCTAAACGATGTCCAATCAATTTGCAAACAGGATGTACCTGACCACAAAGTATGTAAATGAGAGATTTCAGTTTTTGATTTTTAGTAAATTTGCTAAATATTTGAAAACATTTTTTTTTTACTTGGTCTTTGTGGATTATTGAGTGTAGATTGATGGGCAATAATGTCTTTAAAAAAAAAAACACAACACAATAAAGTGAAGGTGTCTGAATACTTTCTGAAGCCACTGTATTGCTGTCTGAAGCTACAATGCAGACACATCAGTCACCAGGCAAGTTAAATTGCACTGACCTTTCTGTAGAGGATCAATACAAAAAGGTGGGATCATGGGACTGAATGAGTGTCCACAGGGGCAGCAGAGTTATTTTTCTTCAGAGGGGCACTGGACTATGGAATATGTGACTCCAGCACCTGAAGATGAAGCCACAAAAAAAGCATGTGACTGCCAACTGTAAGACAAATATTTTTTAAAGAGAACTGTTATTATTTCATCCAGACTTGACAAAGGTACTGAAAATATTCCATACTGATTGCCCAGAATACTACAACATCTACTCAGTATCATACAGTCAAAATGAACAAGTATTACAAAATATAAGCTGCTATTGATAACTGACCCATGTGATCATGGCCGCATTAAACAAATGGGCAACATGGGCTGGTGTTCAATCATTTTCATCAGTCATGGGCTTACGTCTAATGTTAATTACAGTACAACAATTACGTGTTTATGTATTAGCGAATATAATACATATAAAACTATGTTTAATAGAATAAATATTCCTATATCTGCCTCCACATTCGCATAGGCCTAACTAACGGCATCTAAAGCAGAACTAACTGCATCTAAAACTGCATCTTTGGATTTGCCTTTTTTTCAGTTATTTAGTTGCAGATCACGTTGTAAGCTAGCATACATTCATAGCATACTTGAACTATTTGAGAAATGTCGTCTAACGTCAGGAAAAAGCTGAAGAAGTATGAAACAAAAATCGAAGATTAACATTTAACTTTAATGGGACGAGTCACGCACAAGGCAGCAAACCTAAAATGGTAACATTCTCATAAAACTCTCAATGTCTAATTGCTTCCATTTTCATAAAAACTTGGTGCAAGTCACATATGCGATCAGTTTCAGCATATAGCGACAAAGTAATGGTGTTCTCCAGTAACAGTGTGGTGGGGAAGCTGTTGCTAACGAGACTACGAACTGGGCAGGCTTATACAGCTCAGCCAAAAGTGTGCCTTGTAAAACTGTTCACACATGTACACACGCAGGTTTCATGGAGACGGTATCAGTTTTTAATGAATGTTAAGATTAACTAGATAAACATTTAACAGAGTGCAAAACTGTTGTAGTTGTGCTTCAGGTGCTGTTTGGAACATCGTGCGCTAACGCAGTCTTCCAAACACAGGGAAGTTGTGTAATTATTTATAGTTTTCCATATAATTATTGCATGCTAAGATCTAACATGGTAGTGCCGACTTCTACATGAACTTAATATATTACTACATTTTCTAATACAGTAATGTGAATGAATAATACTTTTGTATTGACTGATGCAGTAAGCTACTTCTGTGATAGGTGGTATAGTAGCCTATGATGCAGCATATAATACGTATATTTTGGCTTTGAAGGAGGCTAATGATAGTGAATCGATTGTGATTGTGAACCTCAATGTGACTTTGTGAATCTCAGGCTCAGAATCGGTAGAGTGTGTCGCTCTCTTGGGGCCACGCCTATGCGTCAGCCCAGGGCCTCCAGACCCCTTAATGCAGGCCTGCACCTTTTATATTGTGAAAATGTGGATATCTATATGAGTATCTACTAAATAATTCATATAATACAGTCATAATAATAAATATGCTGAAGGAGCAAGTTAAGAGCAAAATTGTGTCCATCTAAATGAAATTTCTTTGGCTGAAATTCTCACAGTAACCCCTACAGAATCGAGAAATCTAGCGGTGTCTCATATTGATTAATAATTTATTAGCTTCTCTCTTTGTACCTTTTGTGAACAGACATTATCATATCACATCATATGCAATGGAGCACAGTATGTAATAAAAGGTCTGTTCTGTTGAAGACTTTTTTGATTCTGTAGTTTCTAAATCATTCTCATCTTCAATTCCTTTTCAAGGACTAATTACTTATGAATGAACTTTTTATTCAAAATTATAGATTTATTTTCCAAAGATAAGGAAGATTCAGACTTTGTACTCCACTCTATTTTTTACACAGGCCTTGACCTGCATTTTAAGCCCTTCAAGGACATATAATAATAATAATAATGATAATAATAATAATAATAATAATAATAATAATAATAATAATAATATCTTAATACTGCACTTGTTCATCAACTTGAATTCTAGTTCAATTTTGATACTTTGACATATCATTGAAGATACTGGGCAAAGAAGTGATATTTAAGGCTGTGACAGCTTCCCTTTTCTTATTTCTTTTTAAAATGTATACTGCACGTACACTCAGTAAGCACTTTATTAGGTAGACCTGTATACCAGCTTGATGCAAATATTTAATCAGCCAATCATGTGGCAGCAACTAAATGCATAAAGGCATGCAGACATGGTCAAGAGGTTCAGCTGTTTTTCTGACCAAATGTCACGTGAAAATACCAGGAGACCAGCATTTTCTGAGATACTCAAACCACCCTGTCCAGCACCTACAATCATTCATGGTCTAATTTCCTCTTCCAAGTTGGCTCACATCACCCCCCTATTGAAGCCTACAGTAGTCTTGATCCCTCTGCTGTCATTAAATACAGACCTGTCTCCAGTGGTGGCAGCTATTTAGGATGGGCCCCGGTCCAAGATTTTTTATGGGCCCTTCCTCTGACAAAAAAATGCCAACCAAGATGCAGCACGCGCATGCAAACGCATATAACCGAAGCACGCCACACGCACACACACAGCACCATTAGACAGATATTTTATACTTTGAATTGTATTTAGCTCATGAGTAACTTTGGTTATTGGGAAAGGCTACATCACTTACAATACTTTAGAACATTTGTATCAATCAAGTCAGAACCATGGACCAACGTGGATGGTCATAGTATCAAATCAACAAACGATAGTTGAGATGTTTACATAACTAAAGCTTAGGCCAATGCTACTCGCGTCAGTATCAGAGGAAAAGCACAACACAATAAATTCACTGAATGTATTGTTCAATGTGTTCTTATGCCTAATTCACTGAATGTTTTTTTACAATAAAATATTAATTAATATATGAAAATCATGTATTTTCTTAGCTTTTGTTTTATCTTCCAACTTGGTATTATTATTTTAAAAATGAACAGTATATTTACATTTATTGCAGGTACTTATTCTTATTATGGAGGTAACGAACCTATTTGGTCGTTCCTCTTTTAAGGGATACAATTTATACTTTCTATATCATAAGGTTTTTTTAAAACACCCCCCTGACTTAACATTGGTGGAAAGCTAAGTTCAAATCAAATCAAATTCAGAGTAACTGCCGGGAGAATGAGCAGTTTCCTTCGCTAATTTTAATGCAATGCGAGTGAAGTACATTTACGGACTTATGACTAATGTAAGAATTAAGTTCCCACATTAACGTTACTGGGTTGAGCAAAACAGTACTCTAGGGGGTTGAAATATAGGTTGAGACGTTTTGACATATAGACGGACTAGGTTAACCCCAACACAGCTCAGGGTTTACCTGGATATAGCATGGCTACGTCCAAGTTGCTAGCCAAATGTAGCCGAATTTTCTCCTGAGTAGAGTAACGTTATATATAGCTTGCTATCCTACCTGCAAGGTTTCGCCGCCGTAGGGTGCAATGATTGCGATGGGAAACTGCTACTGGGAACAGGGTAGCAGTTCAGTGATTATTTTCCCAAAAAGCCGTCCAGTTTAGGTAGTTTTGCTACCTTTTCCTCCTGGTCGTTTTTAGCCTTTATTTTCTGCGACCCACTTGTGTGCTTCAAGGACATTTTCACACTATGCAGCTAAATATTTTACGCACTAGCTAATATCAACGCATGATCAAGACCGTTCACATTGGAAAAACAGCAAACATATTTCCCAGCAGCACTCTTGGCATATCAGAAAATAATGCAAATGAATTAGCCTGCCACAAGTTATTTAATTGAATTTTGTATACATTATAGCCTTTTTATGTAAAATTGACACATGGTATACATTTAGCATGATCTCATATTGTACAAGGAAATAGCCATGTAATTGCAATAACCATGACCGAGGCAAGTTTGATTATTTAAGGACATATTACTTTACGTTATTCACATTTCGCAGATGCTCTTATCAAGAGCGACATTCAGTTGATTAGACTAAGCAGTCTAATCAACTGACTAATCTTCTCTTGGAGCAATGCAGCGTTGAGGGCCTTACTCAAGGGCCCAACGGCTCTGCGGATCTTATAGTGGCTACACCAGGATTGAAGCCACAGACCTTGCGTGTCCCAGTCATTTACCTTAACCACTACGCTACAGGCCACCCCCCAGGCATATAAACACAAACCACTGTAAGTGGTAAGTCATATGTAAGTGTATTGTTTCTGGTGAGTGGTTAAAGAATATATACATATATAACGGACGTACTGATACTAAGACATGTAGAGACATGGGCCCCCTAAACCAGGGGTTCAGGTGCAATTGCACCTGCTCCACTGCCTGTCTCCCTACTCCCGATATAGTCTTTAAACTCTTGAACAGGTTATCTCTAACCAACCCTCGCCTCAGATAGTAACTCGCTGGACCCACATCATTCAGGGTTCAGACCTGGTCACTCAACACTCATTTCCATCAGTGAGACGTGTCAATCTAGAGCAGCATCCCCCTCCTCTGTCCTCATCACTTTGACTTGTCTGCAGCCTCCGTCACTGATGATCTGAAAGTATAGGGATCTGTGAAATGGCCCTGGATTGGTTTGTGTCCTACCTCACTGGTTGTTCCTCCTAAGACTGAAGACTCACTGAGGGGATCCCCCCCACCTGCCCCCTGACCTTCTCTGACACTGCCAACAATTCCGCTGCTGAAACTGTGATGAATTGCAGTGCTATTTCGTTGTGGCATTGTTTGTTTTGTTTTTGTGTTGATTTTGATTTGTTGTCCATAGTGTAATCCTCTTGTATTTTTCCTAATAGGCTTACCCAGTCAATCCTAGGTTTTCACATTTCACATTGTGGTCTGAGTATTTACCTCCCACCTCTGGGGTTACTGTTGCTCTTAACTCTGATTCATGATTCACGCACTTGGCTTCTTGTTGTCTGGATAACAGAGCCTGGCAAATTGCAGTAATGTCATGTAATGCAGCTATCAGAAAGCTGTTGCTCCAGTGCTTCCCAAATTAAGGGTTTTTTACTGATAGCAAAGAGCTAGAGGCTCTTAGAAAGTACATAAACACAAGACATCGCCAGGGATGATATTTTAATGTACTGCAATCCAAAACACTTGTAAAGGTGCCTTCTGGTACTGTCTGCTGTGGATGTGTCCATTTCTTTCACTTCATTTTGCTGGGAGGGAAAGGGCCACATACAGTATAGGGAGCCACTGTTCAGCTTCAAAACAAGATTAGGACAAAAATGGAATGCATGCAAAAATCTGTGTAGGTAGCAAAAAGGTGCTGCTCAATGAAATAGCACAGATAAACAGAATTTGTCAGAGAAGCAAGAATATCTGACGAGCAATTCCTTTGGCTGTGATTTGTTGTAATTTCCCAGCACATATCAATGTATACGGCATGTTCAGATCAGTAATTGAAACCCATCAAACCCCAGCACCATTGCTGAGCCAGTAAAGCCCAGTTGACATGTTCAGTTTTCTCAGATTGCACCCATATTTCTGCTTTTTGCTGTCCCTCCCAGACTGATGCTATGGCTCTGGTCTCACCATAATATAAATAACTTTTTTTCTTCAGAACTACATGACCATCTACTGTACCATTTACTGTATATTGACAAAGTATATGAAATGTTTTAGCTACCTAACAAAATTGCACTTCTTCATAAAATGTGTGGAGCCTTTTAACTGAAGCTTCCCTTCTGCTTAAAACAGCACTGCAATGTTATGCCCTCATTTCAGAACATATGTTTTTGATTAGTCAGGTGTGTTCAATTGCTTCCTTAGATCAGGTATATGCAAGCTTAAAGTATCTAGCCTTGATTCTAGGCCATAATGAAGAAAAATGCTCAAACACTTATCCAACAGATCCGAAACACTCTTCAGGAGGCAGGTGTGGATATTCCAGAGACCATTTCTGATGGATTTCCGTGGATATTTTTGCCTCCACAGCTGGAATATCTCACTATAGCCCTGACTATAGTGCTGGATATGCTCTTACATGGCTCCCGAAGATACACAAATATCCCCACATTCAGTGAAAATATTCAAAATATTAAAAGGCTCAGCTACTGCTAAACACACTTTACTGCTGTAACACAAATATTTGCAGCAACAGTAGCAACATTTATTTAGCAATATCCATCTGAATCTTTCTGCGCAGCATAGAACTCTGGGGAAGTGGATGTTGCTATAATCTTCATTTGGAATGACTAATCATTTTAAGTTCTTAAATCAGATAATATGCCTGGTCTATCCTTAATAATTTAACTGAATTCCAAGAAGATGTTTAACAATATGTAAGCAATGTGATATGTGGGTCAAATTTTAAATCTTAAATAATATTAGTACATTAGTACATCAAGCAGTGTACATTATTATATCATTATCACATTTACAGGGTCACTGAATTATGTTTTACAGTGCACATGTGTATTGCTTGAACACATATCTAAAATGGTGAAGTACAGTATGTACAATCAGTGACCATTTCTGTTTGTTACATGTGCGCAGGTAACAAACAGAACACAGATCAAGGATGTGCTTGATTAGCACAAGCAAGGGAAGAGGAATGGGTCATAACATTCGGTTTAAAAACACTGATGAAGAGGGTCATCTTTGAACTGTGTGCAATTACTGATAGAAAGCAGACTTTCTGACATTCTGGGACAATGAGCAAGCCAGTATCAGGAACATGTGAGTGTGCGAGTATAATGGTATAAAATGTAATACATTTATGGCAGTGGTGGACTGTGAAGGACCTTGTAAGTTCTGAGAATCAAGTTACATTTTGAAGTTCATCCTAATGTGACAAAGAGCTAGTGTACTATGGTATGAACACTGGGGGAGTTATGTCGGTACAGATGGGGGAAAAGGAGGAGGGAAACAAAGTGATGAAATTGTCTGGATTACAGTCTGTGGAGGGCATTACAATGACACTCATACAATAAGTTCAACCAGTTTTCCGCCGTCTGTTTTCCAATGTGGGAACCGTGAACATATGGGGATGGAAAATTTTAGTGATTCTACTTCACAGTATATGTGGTTCAAAAGACAATTTGTCTCTGATGAGCTGTAGCCTGGACTACACAGCCATGAAAAGAAAGCCTGAGACATGTTTTTATGAAGGAGGTGTGGGAAGCTGCCTGCACACTATGGCTGCTGCTTATAGAAGATGAGTTTCAGAAAGTTCAGACACTACTAGTTCTAATATAAGAAATATAAATCAAGAGGGGAAAATTGCTGTAGAAGGGTCTGGGGAAATATATGTGTAAATATCTCGAACTCGCAATGTCTTTGGTCATTTAAAAATTGAAGGACATACTTTCTGCCGAAGACCTTTTTTTTGTCTGCGCCACAGGTTTTGCACTGTGATCATTTTCCCGGGAGCAGCTCCTCATTGTCCCATCCTCCTGTTCAGCATCTTACCTGCACTAATTCAACCTTGTTCTTCTCTCTATAACAAACTGAGCAAATTCCCTTTATTGGCTTAAAGAGATATTTGTTTTTAGACAATTAGATAGACACCAATTTCATCCCTGTGTGTCCAGCAAAAAAATATCTACGGGATGCACGTAAACTGTGCTACCTCTAATAATGGATGCAGCAACATTAGTTTTTGTTAATTAATGAAATACACCTTCCAGGCTCTCCAAATTCAAGTTATTTACACTTGCATGTGGTTTATAGTGAGTAAAGATAAAAATAGATAAAAGAAAAACAAGATCAGTTGTGGCGGCATCGATGGTGCAGTGGGTAGCACTGCCGCCTCACAGCAAGGAGGTCCTGGGTTCGAATCCCCGTCGGCTGGGGCCTCTCTGTTTGCATGTTCTCCCCGTGCTTGCATAGGTTTCCTCCGGGTACTCTGGTTTCCTCCCATAGTCCAAAGACATGCAGGTTAGGCTGATTGGAGAGTCTAAATTGCCCATAGGTATGAGTGTGTGAGTGAATGGTGTGTGTGCCCTACGATGGACTGGCGACCTGTCCAGGGTGTATTCCTGCCTTTCGCCCAATGTATGCTGGGATAGACTCCAGGCCCCCCTGCAACCCTGTTCAGGATAAGCGGGTTTGGATAATGAATGAATGAAGATTAGTTGTTTCAGATACAGGTAAATTCAGAGCTATAATTGACTCAATCATCTATCCATCCATTGGGCACATTGATTAGGAGATGTGTAGAGATACACGGTTGAAGCATGGCTTTGGGGTTACCAGGTAAGCAGTGTGAATAAATAAATAAATAAATATGCCTTTAGGTTGACTTACGACATATGGTGGCTGTGCAAATTAACAACAGAACATAAGATTAATTAAGAAAATTTGGAAAAATAGAAATTAATATTGCCTTTCCCCAAACCTGCCCGCCCCTCCTTCTCAACTTGTTTTGATTTAATATAGTTTGTTTTTATTTAATAGTGTAAGGTGTTTCTCTTGAATTTGTAATTGCTGCTACTAGGTCACACACGCCCTTCAATAGGCAATGGAACAAGGAGTGACATTTTGTTTTTTAAATGGAAGCTTTCATCTTCTTCAAAAACACAATCAAAGGCCAATCCATGCTACCACTGAGGGTCATTCTGGGTGTGCAGTCCCTACCCACATTTGGGACTCACATTGTATGGACTAATAAGAGGCTGATGCTGTACTGTCCGCATCAGAGACATACCAACATCTGGCATCCCCCGACATGACACCTCAGTCTGTGTGCATCAGCCTTAGTTCAACATTCATCAGTCAGTGTTAACCATTAACACCTCATGGGAGAATCAATAGATATGTGAATACACACTAGCCAGGACCTATACAATAATTCAATGTTTTTCATTACTGTAGGAGAGAAGACTAACTGAAAAAAAAATGTAGGTGTATAAGCAGCCATGACTTACTTTGAGTAACAGGCACAGAAAATCATCAAAAGAGCCTAGAAAGTATGATTATTTTGGTAGATCTTACTATTACTTTTAGCAAGCTAACACTAAAAGATTGGGCGAGGTGGGTGTCTCGGTGGCGCAGCCTGTAGAGCACTGACCGCATGCTCATTGCGAGCCGCATGTCTTTCCCTCTCTCTCGCCTCCTTTCTTCCTGTCTCTCTATACTATATACTGTCCAATAAAGCTGAAAAAAGGCCTCAAAAAGATTAGGAGAGGTATAGACAAACAGATGTTGAGCTAAAGCTTATGAACTAAGACTTCAGAATTTCAGAGCACTTCTTTGCCGAACCGCAATTATGTTCTCACAGGTACATTCTGCTGCATGTTCAAAAATCAAATGTCAAATGCTTTAACAGCCTATTTCCTGACAGGAGACTGATGGGAGAACAGTTTGCGGTGGGTTTAAACACTCTGCTGATTTAGTACTGATTATGTCAACTTTTCCTGTTTCCAAACCACATTTATACAATAACACGGCAAACTCGCCATAAATACACCAAACTATATTCAATCAAAACAAGTTGAGAAGGAGGGAAGAGAGAAAGACGCTATTAATTTCTATTTTTCCAAATTTTCTTAATTAATCTCATGTTCTGTTCGCACAGCCACCATATGTCACTAGTCAACCTAAAGGCAAAAATCAGTAGGTCCAGAGGATTTGAAAAATGGTTGGAATGTTATATTCCTTAATGTCTGTGGTTCTTTACCACCCTCGGTGGACATTTTGTTTTAAAACTGCAGCAAAGTGTATCTGTGATTAAGTAATAGTGGTTCTGCAAAAAATGTGTTCAGAGGTAAGTATATTCCATGAGACTGGTTACTGGCTAAACCATAGCAAATCCTTGCCATAGTCATGTGAGCACCATTCACTTGAAGAGAACATCATCGGGTGAAAACAGAATACTATTCCAGATGAAAGGATGTGAACATCCCAGCCTTTATCACTGCTGGCACTGTCATCGGGTGCTTGACAGAAATATTTGCTGTGATGGACTGCCAGAGACTATTGTTTCAGATAATAAAACTCAGTTTACTTCAACTGAGTTTCAGGGGTTTCTGGAGGAAAATGGCATCCATCATTATAGCATGACACCACACAGCGTTGCCTCAAGTTAACGGTGAGGTAGAAAGAACAGAACACTCAAACATGCAAAGCTGTTCATGCTTCTCATACTGAAACTTAATAAATGAACTGAAGGCAGACAAAACAACACATTTCTAGACGTATAAAGGAGCATCTCACATTTCATCGTCGGCCATAGTCCAGCAGAACTGTTGTTTAACAGTCAAATCTGAACGAAACTGCCAACCTTGTCAGCCATAAAACAGTATATAATTGAGACAGGGGACACTGTCTAGCTTACTGACACTATCAAAAAAGAAAATAGCAAACAGGTTGTTGACCCATGAAGGAAGGCCACCGACAGTCCTATTCAGCAGGGTGATGCAGTACCACTGCCACAACATAAACACATCAAGCTGTCCACAACATGAGAATCTGCTTTCCTCACCGCAGTGAAGAGAAAGAGCAGTTCAGTTATCTTAGTAAAGGATGGCATGTGCCATGTTTCTTTTGTCAAGTGGATCCAACCCTAGCAGGGACTATAGAATCTAAATACTGAGGGCAGAGTATGATGATGTAGCCTAAATTATGAAGAAAATGCTGACGGAAAAGCTGTTCAAAAATCATGTCAACCACAAATCAAACAATATCACATTTGGGTGAAAGACTGTATGTTAGACAGAATTAAAGGCCTTGCCTTAGGTCAGACACCCACTGGTGGTTGCATGTTGTTAATTTTTGGTGTGTAAATCGTCTTTACTGCAATATTATTTCTAAATTCATAAGAGTATTTAGTGGTTTTGTGTTTCATTCGGTGTTTTGCTTCTGCGACAAGAAAGCCGCCGACCAGGAAAAAATACTTGCAAGGTTCCAACAGTAGGGGGCAGCTGCTTTGCATCTCGGGGTGACTTGCCACATACAGAGGCACACTTAACTCTGGTTTGGAGGAAAATCCCCTTGCCCCTTTTTAGCAGGGGAAATATAAATTGTCACGCATCTTGATGTATAATCATTCTTATCGCAATTTAAGTAGCACATTTAATGAAATTCTATTGTTTGGTTTTGCCCGGTAACAGGCTGAGCAGTCACCATTATCTACCATTTATTTTGACTGTTTATATAATTCTGTTAGAAATCAATGTAGATGGTTGTATATTTCCTTATATTTTATACAGTTACAGAGGGTCAAAATAACACATTTGTATGCCAAGTTGGTCCAAGACTTCACATAGCATTATGTTTCTTGCATTTTAACTATTTAATCCCACCAAATTAGAAAATGAGAAAAATTATACATTATCAATATAAAAAAGGGTTAACTGGTGTTTAAGAGATGTCAAACACTGAATGGGGTCAAATTGACCGCAAACATGATAAGAGTGTTAATTTAGATAGGTTTTTGGTTAGGTAATACTTTAAAGAGTACTTTTAGAATACTGAAAGCATATCAAATGCATCTTGACTTATGTCAGCCCTCCATTGGGTCCCCTTGGTGGTTTAGCCTCGCCAAGGTCTGAAATGTTTCTATCTGAGTAGACTCATTAAATCAAACTGATTTACTGAGGGGGGTGCATGCTGTGAGCATAAACCCAAGGATATGAATGATTCTGAAGAGTTCTGCAGAGGAATGGTCAAAAAATCCCTTCAAATGTGTTCTCTATCCTTCTCAAAAAATCATATGAAAAGACTCTCGACTCGCCAATAATAATCACAATATATTCATACGATGAATGATTCAATTTGTCTCTAAAATGATTTTGTTTTTGGTAACATTTTTTCATGAAACATGAAAACTGAACTCTGGGCAGTTATGCTTTGCCTTTGTTCATATGCATTTATATACACACAAAGGCTTTCTTAACAAACAAGCACTGATTCTGAAATATCAAAAAATATTTTTGAAACTCCAAAATGGTTTACATTGAAGCACAAATAGCTATTTCCTTTTCTTTTTTTTTAAACTGCATTGAACATTTCAAATTGAGAGGTAATTGCTTCCCCTCAACAATGAGTTCTCAGTGGTACATGTTTGACATATCAATACCACGCACCATGTCATAAAACACGGGAACAGATGGATTAGTATACCTCTCTGTGGTGCTTCAAAGATATTCAAACAATTTTCGAGCTCAGCAAGTTTCGGGTCTATAAAAATTGATTTGTTTGTCATGGGACTGGACCCATTTGGGATCTTTCAGGCGTGAAATCTTTATGTGTAATAGGTGTATCAATCTGAAAGCGGAGGCAGAGGGAAAAAAAGAAATAGTTTAATTTAGACATTGTCTCTGATGGATGCTCATCCAGAGTCCAAAAATGAAAGCCAGTTTGGATTCAGCTAAATTTTTAACAACTTGGTCTTCGCAGTTGATGATATCAGAAAGAAACAGTCGTATTTTTTTGCATATGCAAAGCATATCAAAGATTTGGAGGAAATATTCCTTCAAAGACTATAAAAAAAACAGGTATGAACAAAGACCCGAAAACAGCACTGGATAAATCATGGGTTAGTGAGAATGTCTTCAACGCTTACAATGTACAGTAGGTAGAGGTAACTGCCAAAAAATAAAAGACATGGCAATCACAGTATCCTTTTCTGTAAAGAATATACAGAGCCACGAGCATGATGGAAAGTGAACCAATGGACTATATGGAATGGAACCAACACCTTCTTTCAATACGCTGTATGCGTGAAGTGTTTATTTACTTTGGTAGCTACCTGTATTAATTTGTTGTCAAACTGTCAACAGTATATTTGTTTCAATTAAAACAATTGCTGGCTATTAATTCAGTTTTCTACTACAATAGAAAGGAATTTAGCTTACTGGACGAATGGAGGCTTGTGAGCTTAAGGTAAAGTCACCAATTAATGCAATTAAATATAAACGGATTCTACTACTTATAGGTCATCCAACCTTAAATTGGAACAGTTATTAAAAATGCAAATCAATCCAAAGCAGGTTAAGGACATTAAGCACTTTAAAGGCAAAGTTTTAGCTTCATCTGTTTCAACATCAGGGGTCTCAAAGGATACTTTAAATAATGATATTATCCTCAGGGCCAGCCCTAGCCTTTTTGCAAAGAAGATGATATCCCCATGGAAGCCTTCCTATCTGTTCACTAAACAAAAAGTAGGGTCACTCATCTTATAAAATTCATGAGCATAAACTTTGTAAATTCATGTGTAACTTTATAAAGGACAATATAAAACATGCATGAAATTCCAATCTGAAAATATTTGCACACATGAGTACCTTTTGTTTTGTACAGAGGTAAACTTCTCCTCCTCATTCAAAGTAGCATCTGTCTTATTTTGATCATGCCTTACTTATTTATTTTTTAATTCTTAAAATGTATTCCTTCTAAGGCAACAAAACATCCTCTGCATTTAACCCTTCCTAATTACATAGGAGGTGGACAGCCGCAGTGCAGCGGGGACCAACTCTGGTTGGCATTACATTACATTAACAGCATTTGGCAGATGCTCTTATCCAGAGTGACTTAGTGGGCCCAATGGCCCACTAAGGGCCCAATGGCTGAGCAGATCTTATTGTAACTACACCAGGGATTGAACCACCGACCTTGTGGGTCCCAGTCATGTACCTTAACCACTATGCTACAGGCCGCCCCATTAAAGCAATTTTTACATTAACAGACTAGATTGGCTATTTGTAGCAATGGGTTTCCTTCCATGTGATACATGGTTCTGCCAAATGACCTTCCACCAAACAGACATGTCAGAGGCAATAGATAGTCTTTTTAATGTTTGTCCATACAAATAACCAATAGAAAAGCAGATGATAGTAGATGATTCATGCATGTGAGACACATGGATCGCTGGGAGAAAGTATGGGAGGAGCAGCCATGAACATCCTGGCAATGACACTAGAAAGGGTTTCTTAAAATCATGAACATATTGCGACAACTCAAAATATGTCCCCCGGGACAAGTTCCCATAGAAAGAACTTTTATTATTATTTAATGGGAGCTAAATGAACCATGTCTGGTTCAACTTGCTTGTATCACCTGAAGCTCCACAATGTCATTCAGTTCTCTATATTGTTAATAGAAAACGAGGAAGACAACCTGCAGAGAATAATTGCAAAAAACTCACTTGCTCAACTCTCAAATCAAAAACACTCATGCATGCACTATATACATAATATTTCAACTATAAGCATAAAGGCTCCATGTTTACATTTGTGTTGACTGATGTTGGTGATAGTTGTTCATCTTTCCAAATCCTCACGTGACCTCATTTTGCAAAAAGGAATCCTCCATTCAGCTCTTAATACTCTTTAGTGTTGTCCTTGCAGTACAGAATCGGGATGCTGATACTGCAGTTATGGGTTTTAATCTATGGTCAAATACTAAGTCTTGTTCCATGAATTTACATCCATTCCCATAGGGAGGTTACTTATGGAATTATAATGTCATATAAGTAAAGGTGTGTACCATATGGGGTGACTTGCAAATAAACAACCTAATGAATTTAGTTCACCATTTAATGTATTAACTACAATGTCTCTTAACTAAGTCTCAGACGATAGGCCTTGGTGCACCTTGTTGCTTCCTCCTGTCATTGCACCTCCTCAACCACTTGCCATAATTGTGAAGACAACACTTATTTCTGAAAAGCTTGATTCATATATGGTTAAATTTAAAAATATTGGTGCCATTTTTCTTCCTCTCTAAACCTTGATTCCAAAGTAATCAATATCTCTTCCTTAATCTCATAAAAACAAAGAAAGGAATCAATATGCTTTCATCATTGCATAAATGGCATATTCCCCATGCATGTGTTTCAGCCAAATGAAATGAGGCCTGAAAATATCAATATCAGAAACAGCTGGATAAATGAAAGCTACAATAATGTTTTTTTTCAGTGTGCTGGGTGTTCAGCAATAATGAAAATCCCATGAGCCAAAATGAATGTACCATATTTTAGTGGAAACACTATTATTCCCATAATGCACAAGGTTTGCATAATGCAGTAGCTTTTGAGAAATGCATTTGAAATTTTTTCTTCCAATCACACAGAAGGTACCAAATCATACTCATGAACATAACTGAGTTAAGGAATATGAATGTTATAATCTGATATTGTTAACATGCACATGTACGAGGTAGTTTATGCAGTATGTAGGAAAATACAGAAATCTGTACAGTAACAAGATGGCTAGGAGAAAGAAAGCAATTGATATAACAGTGGATATTGCAGTAAAAAATATCAGCTTCTCAGTTAAAATTACAAAGTGGTATTTTAAGTTGAACACCACAAGTACTATACAATGCTTCTCCTAATGATATCTGGCACTTTTTTCAGTAGCCCACAGGCAACTCTTAGCTTGGTTGACAAGTAAAAGTGGAAATATTTGAGAGCCATTGAGTTTGCTGTTGCAAACCATAGCTAATTAGCTTGCTTGCTTATTAAGATTTAGTTGAGAAAGCATTTCATATAATGTCAGCTAATCATTATCTTCAATAGTTTGCTAGTTTGGATTCCATGTCCAGGTAGCTATAGCTTTCTCGGTTATACTGGGTAACGTCAGCTTAGTAGGTTAGGCAGCAGGCAAATACCAAGGCTAGCTAACTTTACATCAAACATTTACATCTAACTTCACAGATACCTAGGGTAGCTAACTTTACATCGAAAAAAACCCCCACAATGCTGTTGTTGTACCAATAAATATTACGTGCATTTTATATTGAATGTTACAGCTGATAGGTCAGGCAGTGCTGGTTCTGATTTGATCAAATTGCTAGGTAACATGAGACTGCAAAAAAGCATAATGATTTTTTATCTATATAGTTCAATTAATTTAATTATGAATAGCTAGTATATAAGAACACCGACAGCTGAAATGTGAATGTTCGGACCCAATGGGAGATACCAAATTGGCGTGTATTTATCACGGACACATCTAAAGACCGATGTTCTGCTGATCCAACACCCAGCAGTACTTACTAAACATGAATTATGATGATGCTTAAAATTCCTGTGGGAAATCAATGTAGAAAGAAACCCAACAACTGCTATAAGCTCCCCCCCTCCCCCCCAAGCTCTGTGGATGTCTTATTTTTAAATATTTTGTAATTTTAAAAAAAGTTAGATATAGCACATTCTACTTATGGCATCTAGAATTTGAATCAGCAAAGAAAAACTTGTACATACTAATTTTTATTTAGCATTTTTTTTATTTTGTTGAAATCAATTATTACATTTTTATTCTACAATATTTGCAACTACGGATTTAAATGAAAACGTTATCTAATATTGCTGCAAGCGGCAATTTATCTTTGTGGTCACCTTGATCGAAGACAATGATGACATTTCTCCCAAAGGGATTTGAGCACTGTCCCCAAACAGAGATGAATTACAAAGAGCTGACAGGGGTGGGTGGTACAGTCTCAGCTCTGCCCTTATCCTGCGGCTCAGCAGGGGAGGACTAGCTTGCTGTGGGTCAGATTTCGAGGCCTTCTGAATCATGTTTAAGTTTTTGGTAGACCTTTGTTTCTGTGTTTGAACAGGTAAATTATGTAATAATTGTAATGGACAATGTTCTTCAGAGAATATTATTTCAAATGAGATTAAATATACACATTAGATGAACAATACAATTTGAAATATATTTTAATATAGTTAATGACAAATAAAATGGATATCAACCTAAATTCATAAGGTGGAGCTATTATTTATACATTTTTCCATGACTCATGGTGTGATTTAGTTGATATATTTATAGTTCAGTATTTTCACCAGCATCACCATCAGATATTCCCAATGTTGTTCTTAATCAAGGAAGCATGCCTGCTGGTTTATAATCACATAACTTACATGAGATCTGCGTATTGACATATCATCTACTTTCCATTAAGTGCACATATCAACTCCCATCTCCCAACCAATCACCTGGCCAATGGTTGACAGAGGCCCTGGGAAAAACATGCAAAGCCAGTCCAGGGTAACATGTGAGCAGACCAAAATACATGTTGTCTGTTCACAAATTGTACATTGATTATCATTTATATGATCAAACTTCACCCCATAAATGTTGCCAGTGTAATTGTATGCGTTAATATATTATACTGTACAGTATATCCAAATGCAACCATCCAACATTTCATCGAGTGGGTGCAAAGAAATCACCTGAAATGTTGTAATCCATAATGACTTGGTACAAATGCTGTTCACCAAACTGCCACTGTGACAACAAGATGGTACAATATCATTTAATTTAGGTCAATCACATTATTATCTTATTATATCATACCTTGTATGTATACTGTAACATGCACATACCATTATGAGAAGATGAACATTTACATGTTTAATAAGGTAAGTCAGTCACTTGAATATGGAAAACCCTGATTGCCCGTTCCCTATGGGGCCAGAAAATAGAAGTCCTAAGTGAAAATCCGAAAGAATATACTTAATTTTCTTTCCTTTCTTGGAGGACATTTTGTGGAAGTGGAACAATCATAAGGTGGTTGAACTTTACAAGAAGGAGGTGAGAGAATACGGGTTTACAGTTTATATACATACAGTTTAAAGGAAGGACAATCCTGGATTTTACAACATGATCCCTGGTCCTTACACATTTCAGAGAGTCTGACAGTGCGGAGCATGTGGGTGAGGTGCAGGTCAAAGGAGAACTGACATACCATTCTCATACCATTCACAAGTGTTTGGTGAGTTTGCTTCTGCAGAAGGACCCAGGTCATTTTGAACTTTCATCAAAGAGATGAACCCGTATGATCCCAAAAAAATGAAATGCACTTTCAACCATTTTGCGGGGTATGCAGGCTGTAAACAAAATGAAAAAATCTATTAATATCTATTAAGTTTTGTGCATTAAAACCCTTATGGGTTACAATGAATTCAAAGTAAGCTGAGTGGTCAGAGGCCTTTGTGTTCCATGTAGATGCTGTAGATAAACCTACAGTGACCTTCCATGTGAACAGGACCTCAGTAACCCTGCAGTGCTTTGGGGACAGACCTACCATTCAGTACAGGTGGGAAGGGCCTGGCATAGAGCCCCAGCCAGGGCCCCAGCCGAAGACAGAGAGCTCTGACTCAGTCTACACCTGTGTACTCAAGAACCCTGTGAGTGAGAGCAGAACAGACTTTCCTGTAATGAGCGGCTTCCCTGCACCAGGTGAGACCACACAGCTCATGTAGGGCCTAATTACAGGCCTGGTGTCTTGCTGCAAAAGCTAATCCTCACTTCACAGATTTGGATAGCTGCTCCAGTTTTAATTCAGTTCTGTGGTCCTGAGGTTTTAACTCCAGCTGAACACACTGTAGTTGACTCTACTGTCCAGTCTTGTGGGAGACAAAATATTTGTCTTCCTGCTACCATGGGAATCCTGTGGGTCCCATGAATCCCATGCCACATATTTAAATAGATAAGAATGGTTGAGCTTTGTCTTGTATCTTTCTAACATGTTGTCATTCTTTCTGTTTTTAGGCAGTTCCTCTGTCATCGTTCGTTTAGTAATTTTCCTCATGGTCCTCATCATCATTGCGGGATTGCGGAATCATTACGGGGAAGATGGCCAACTTGTATTTGTAATCTCCTTCCTCTCTTCACTTCATGATTTATTATCGCATACATAACTAACTTAGCAGATCTCTCCCAGCGCAGTTTATTAGTGTCGATTGGGATATCAGATATGTCCAGTTCTTCCAGGAAGAGACTTTCCCTTTGGCCAGACTCACCTAGAAGGAGTCACAATGAAGAAAAAAACTATGCGATGCTAGTGATCATCATGGAGACTGCTTTCGAAAAACACCGTGCACAAAGACATGGGTTGTGAGAAAACCTACACAGTAGAAGCCAGCCAGGGAGCCAGAGTTTTGATTGAGAGCAGCTAGCGAGGTGGTGTCATGCTTTGGCCTGTGATTGCAGTTCTTTGTGGATATTAGATTGGGTTTGTAATAACCTCTTGCTCCTACCACCAGCTCTATCAATCGATTGTAAAAAAGAAGGTTGTATAAATTATTCTGGATAATGGGATCTGCTTAACAAAATTATGCAAAAATACAAAGTATAAATAAGAACACAAAATCATAAAACAATGAAATAAATATATTACATAAATGTTTATTAGACAAATGTGTTCCTATTCATACAGAATAATGAAGTACAGTATTTTCAGTTACAGGTATCTGTGCTTATGTGAATTGCATTTCTTGCCTGGTCACTATCATTGGGCACTGACTGCAGAAAATTGATATTGATCCGTCTATATCAGGCCCATCAGTAGATGAAGCAGTGAAACTATTTCATTGAATAGGAATGGCTGTTACAGTAGATTCTCTATAAGCCAATTAAGAGTTTTATTATCTACTTTCAAAATCTGGAACTTGCCTTTCATAGCAGAGGTTTGCCTTCTGACCTATCTGACTTGATATATCAAGTTATTGTACCCAGAGTCTGGCACTTATGATCTATGACTGTCTGCTTTCTCAAATCAGTTCATACTTACAGGGCCGGCTGCAAGGTGACCCTGACTGCGGCAGTCTGGTAGGCCAGGCTATGGCTGTCTGAAGGGGCTCTCCTCATCCTCCCCCTTCATCACACATAACAGTTCATGTTTATTGAATGTTTGGAGAGCTGTGTAGCGAAATTATAGTTCAGATTTCTGTTCAGTTGCTGGTCAAGGTCCAGCTTTTCTTGACACAAAAAACAGCATTGTTTATTTATTTATTTTGTTCTCTTCAGGATTAGGTGTCTTTGGAATGGCTAACTGAACTGAGACAACAAGTCTACCACTGCTGTCATGACATTTGATTTATGATTGTAATAAGATTTCAAAGGCTAGAACTGCAGAGATGCACTTGACAAACTTACTAAGGTACACTTGGTTGCTGAAGGGGTAAATTGGAAGCACATAGTTTTTGCATTATAACTGGACTTGAATCCGTGGCTCTCCTGTCAAAACAACTTGGCCAAAGATTGCCCAAAAAGGACTATGAATCATTTACCCATTAAGAAAGGTATTCCCATCTCTCTGAATAAAAGAGCAGGACAAATCTCCCAGTCAGAAGACCTCCATAACTCTTACAGTGGCAGCAAGAACAATGCTTAAGCAATAGCAGAGCTCACAGTCAAATCAAGGAAACAAATTTCCTTAATATGCCAAAATGCAAATACAAATGCTCACTCATGCCCGCATGTATGTACGCATGCACACACATGCATGCACGTGAACACACACAGAATAATGGGTGTAAACTTCTTGCACTATCATACAGCCCCAGCATGAAGCTGAAAGCTCTGTTCTAGACGGTGTATGTATAGCATGATTCTTCTATCCACTTCCTATTGATTGACCTGGCCATGCTCAAAGGAATAGTCAGACTGGGATTATTTTTAACACATTCTTTCTAATATGTTCCTTTCTACAACCATTGTTATTGCTTCTGAAGTTTGTATTGGCACGGCTTGAAATATACCACCTTACAACTTACAAAGACAGATATTTTTTATTTTACAGAAGAAAAACCACACAGACAAGATTCTACATTTTCACGATTATACAATTACAGTAATGCACGTGTTTATAGTCACATCTGTGAGTCATTTCAGTAATCATATAATATATATTTCCAGGAAATAAATGATTCCTTTGTATGAGTAGTGGAGCAGACAACGCGGTTGAATATTGAGAAAAGCAATCCCCAAGCAACTCCCACTGCTCCTTAGAGGCAGCAGCCGATAAGTGCGTTGTGGCACCTCTAGAAGCTGTAGTCATTATTGTTAATTATGACGTGCTGTCACCTGTGCAGCTGAGATATCAGGCAGCCATTGTCTCTGCCACAATGTTCTTCTATTTTTAAGGGCCCAGTTCATATGTATTTTTTATTTTACTTTGTGTGAATTATGTCTTTTAATACAACAGATGTAAGGTTGGCTATATTTAAAATGTCCATGTCTTTATTTTAGTGCCTTACATATTCTTTTGCAAAGTGCAGTCTTTTATAAAAAGCTTTCCTGGCAGAAAAGCTTTGAATGCATATCTTAATCAACCGTCGCTGTAGTATCATATTAAATGATTGCTACTACTTTAAATCATATCAAATTATTGATTCCTGAACTGTTCCTTATCATGTCCTTCCTGTTACAGAGAATCATTTATCCACACTATGTATGCATTCCATCCAAGAATATTTAGACACCAGCACTGTTCACACACTGCCAGTAAGAGCCATTTCACATTTTTATATTATAAGCAACTGTGAGAAGTTGTCAAAGCTTTGTTGTAGAAGTAAGCAAGCATGGTGGGAATCTTTGTCTCCTCCGATTGTTGCTTGCAATCAGGGTCCATGTTTCAAGGGCCTGAACTAAAACCCCAATTATTCTTGTGAGAAAGCTAGCTTAATTAGCCTTGTCTGATGTGCCACTGATCCATTATGTTCCTAATTAGGTTCCTATCAGTCCCAAAATAATGTGGAATTGTACTTCAAAACTCAAGCATTATCTGGAGAGATTATGCAACTTTCCCTTTATAATGTGACTATGAAAAGGGTGAGAGAGTCACAACGGTGTAGGTTTGGTGCATCTTTTAAGGCTCTGAACTGGCTTTTCTAAGAATTACAGTAACATGGGAAATGATGGCTTCATTTCAGAAGAGGGAACATATGGGACTTATCTTCAAAACAGCAGCAAACAAGCCTCCCACCATGACTGCCCCTTCCTACAAAATCTCTATCAATCAGATTGTAAAACGTGACTGCAAACAATCTACATGAATATTATATTGCTTGAAATACATTTTGCTTCAATATTCACATTTTCGGTTCTGTAGCGTCACTGTAATGTATATGTATTCAGCACATTTCTCAGATAGACATACACATCCATTCTTATATGCACCTGAAATACTGATCACTATAGCAAGGCTAAGGTCAACAGCAAGTTTTGCATTTGCAAATATAATCTTTGTTGTAATACAATGAATAATTCCACACATCAATTTTCACAGGCTCTGGCTTTTTCAAAGAGCAAATGTGAGAAACAGTCCTTCTCATGTAGCACATAAGGTCAGGTCATACTGGGGTTCTGAATCTAAGGCTGAGTTTTTGAAGGTTGATAATATAAAATCAACTTTATGAGCAACTGCAGTCAAGAATTACCTCTAGGGTCTTTCAGCGAACTTATCCCTGGTTATGGGTATGCACTTTGTTGTACGTCGCTCTGGATAAGAGCGTCTGCCAAATGCCAATAATGTAATGTAAAAGAATTGTTTGCCCCACCTATCTCAGGCAGGAGTTGAGAAGACATTACTCTTCTATGGTTATCTCAACCACAGATTACACGGTGGTTTAACTTCAATAGTCCATAAAAAAAGTACACTGCAAAGTCATGAGTGTCAAATTTTCGAGTGAAATTAGTGTTTCACATTATACCCCAATGACCTGCATAGTGTGCTGGCTCTGTTTCCATCTTTGTTTCAGTATTTGTTTGGTACTGCACCAACAGTACTAATTAGCATGTTTCTGTGTTTTGTAGTCATTAATAATTTATATCTTGGGAACCACCATGGGGAAATACAAGAAAAACAAAACAAATTTTAATGTTCTTTCCTCATTAGAAGGTAATAATGGACTCATATTGTACTTTATGTGACATGGTGTGAAACAGTAATCATCTTACTGTCAGCTACCATCATACCAATGAAATATTAAGCTCAGTACAAATTGTAGATCAACATCACATGTAACGAAAGATGACATAAGTCATGAAATGTACCAATTTTGCATAAACACAGACATTAATGAACACAATTCCCAATGTCTAATGTAGTTTCTCCGTAGGTTTTTGATGACACTTCACTCATTTTAAAGCCACTAGCTTTTATCAAGCTGCGCTCATTTTATATACTGTGTGACTTGACAGTATTATACTGTAGTTATGATGCTCCAAAACTTACCTGAGCCCTTTTTGTTTTGTTTGCCCCAGTTTATCACTCGTGCTCGACCCTGTTCGCCCACACAGACTTTGACTTTCATTTTGCCTCACAGCTCACCAGATAGTGACACCGGTTATTTAGAGTGTTTCCAGCTGGATCGCATCTTTCCATCGGAACACTATTTGTTATTTTGTTTTGTTATTTTTAACTTTTCCTTTATTATTTCTGCAGGAGATTATTGCTGGAGATCTAATCTCTGTTGGGTGTAGGCTATATACCCCCTCATGCCCCTAAACCTTTGAAGTCTTGCCAATGTTTATTTAGTTTTGTTGTGCAGGTAGGACCGTAGTTACTTTTCAGTCTGCAGTTTTCGTTCCCACTCCCCATTCCACACTCCAATTACCTATCCTTTATCCTGTTACGGTTTGACCAAGACTGGGTCATGACACTCTCTTTCTCTTTCTCTCTGGCACACACACAAACCTAAGGGCGGCCTATCAAAATCTTGTTACCAATTTTGGGGATGACTAATTTGCTAGGGATGACTTTCACAACGCATGTGTTTCAATGATTCTCTCAGTCAGATTGATTGTTTTGAAAGCAATCAATGCCTTTTGTGACTTCATCCTCACCTGTGACCTTTCACTAAACTAAATTAAAACCTATAAGATCAATTTGGGAGCTTCACAGTGGGTCAGCTGTCAGTATGTAGAGTACAAACTCAAACAGAAACTTCTCTCTCCAAAATGATCTGTATTATTTATAAAATCTTTCATCCCGGTGATAAATTGTCCTCAAGTTGCTTTGAACACAGTAAAACCAATCATTTAAAGTAAGACGATTATTTAAAGTAAGCCATAATGACCTTGTTTCAGTTTTTCAGCAAACAAATTACTTTTTCTGCCATCATCTAATCTGCATCCTCCCATGCCCTGACAATTGTAACAAATACTGAAATAAGAGGCTGCCATATTAACCAGCAAACTGGATATCTAACTATTAATATCAAAGCAAGTTGGAGGAGATTTTGACTAATTAAAATAAACAGGCTTAAGTCTGTATTTGAGGGAGTGTTTAGCTTTCATTAAGCTGATTATGGCTCTCTCAATTCAATTAGGGTTTCTCCTAATATCGTGGTGATTGAAAGAAGTGTTTCACGGATGAGGGAAAACTTGCATTGTTTAAAGTTGGATACATTTCAGGTTTTACCACGCATGTTAGCAATGAAGACAACTATGATTATTACATTATTACAATGTGTTTAGTATTGAAATAAAGTATTCAAATATACTGTGAACATTTACAATGAAATAGTCATTTTTCCTAACTGGATTTGTAATGCAAGCAGTCGAAAAAATAGATTGATCATCAGAAATCATTGAATTTATATAATACTTTTCCATACATTTTACAGTGCTGAGGGGGAAACTCGCCTCAACCACCACCAATGTGTAGCACCCACCTGGATCATGCATGGCTGCCATTTTGCACTTGTGAATTCACTTTCTGGGAAAAAAAAAGTTATATTCTTTCTCTCCTTAAAATTTCAAAAGTTCACCGTTGCTTTCAGTTCTTTTTTCTCTGTGGTATTAATTGTGTGTTTATCTCAAATTTTATCATGCCTTGTAAGCCTTAAAAAGTTCTGGCTCTTAACTGTGTGAAAATACCTGACCAGGTCAATGGTAAGATTGATGATTATTTTTTTACCCATAAAGACCCAGGGCCCAGAGCCTTCCTCAGCCTGCCAACAGTGTTCAGAACCCAGGATGTGAGCAGCCATTATTGCTCAAGAGATTCAGATGAACAGCTTTTAAATAGATCACACACTCCCCAGGACACAAACACAGGCTGCCTGACCTTCAGGTTTGTATGGTGCTTAAGTGCCCATGGCTTTTTATATCTCTCTGGAGCACCAACTCTGGAAAGCTAGACACAAGGACTTTATGACTGCAGCGGGTGATGCTCTTTTACTGTAAGCCCTGTTAATAGATACTGTGTAATGAGGTCATCATTTCTTGTGAATATAGTCATATTTGCAATACATAAACATTTTAATCAGGAATACTTTATTATTTATTTTATTTTAAAAGTAGAGCAAAGCATAGTTCAATCAAGTCAATAATGATATCTTTTAAGTCGACAATTGAAATGAATTTGTCAAGTTGAAAATTATTTAGCAGATTGGTCCAACTACTGAACAAAAATCATGGGAATTGCTGCTCACACAATGTTTTTTTTATTTTTCCAATCATTAAACTCCCGTTGTAGACCGCTGTACATGAAAATCCCAGGAAATCAGCAGTTCACCACCCCATCTTGCACCAATCATTCCACGGTCACAGTCAGTTAGATCACATTTCTTCCCCATTCTGATATTTTGTCTGAACAACAAATGAACCTCTTGACCATGTCTGCATGCTTTTATGAATTGAGTTGCTGCCAAAAGATTAGCTGATTAGATATTTACATTAACTAACTGGAGAGTGGTGTACAGGTCTACCTAATAAAATGATCACCGAGTGTATAGCCTATGCGATGATAGTGTAGCAATAGTAAACATGTAAACACAAACGGTAAGATTTGAGTAGCATCTTAATGACAATGGCATTACATGAAACATATGGCAAACTATGAAAACATTCATTAGTCTCTTAAATCAATGTATAAATCATGTTAATATGCCTTTTCAGTCTAAGCTTATTTGCTGTTCCACTTGGCTGAGCTTGAATTAGAGAATGTGTTTGTTGACATATACATTGATAAAAACTAGCTTGAACACTTTTTGGAAGTTTCCACAGTTACCATACATGTAAGGGTGAGTAACATATCAACTGTCAATTACATTCATGGGAAATCTTTATTAGTTGTGGATAAGTTTTAACCCCTTAGTAACACTGCCTTTTCTTAACACAAACTTGAAATTTACTACAGCTTTCCTTCGGCAAAGTGAGACCATTTCCTGCAGCAAATCATGTAGCTACTTGGAAGCAAAAGGGATATTGGGTGTTGTGCATACCATTTAACCATTCACACCCCTTTCCTTCAATAGTAAGTACTGTAAGTAAACCGGCTAGTGCGATACACTGCCATACATTCCTATCCTGTTCAATTTTGTTCCTGCCTTTTCAAATAGTTTTGCCAATGAGCTTTGATAAATTTGACCAGGCATTCCAAATTGTGAGAAAAATGTAATGCATTAAAATAACAATACAGGGCATTGTATAGGGTTTAGGGCCTGACGATCCTTTCAAGAAATAACAGAACAGTCCTTTTGGCTTCCTAATGAAAAAGGGACAGTTTCTTGTCCAGTACCTTTGGGTTTCATAGCAGATGAAGAGGCCAACACTGTGGTGTCACCCAGTGTGAAAAATCAAGTAGGGGGGAGAACTTGGCTGGTTGAGCTATGGAAATGGCTAAGCTCCGCTCATGGGAATAAACACAGTGCTCAAACTGATGTTAGCGTCTGCAACATTATGGTTAAAGGCCCGTAGTTGCAACACCCTGTACTGCGCAGGAGCAATTACTGTAATTATTAAATGCAAGCATGTTACACAGTGATGGGAGAGGGCATTCATTACAGCACTATTCACTGGAGCAGTGATATCAGAGGTTATGGGGAGCCTGGGGTGCTGACTGACATAGCCAGATGACAGAGGTCTCTCCCAGATAATTCTACACCACCATTCAAGCCCAGCCCAACCCAGCATCTAAACAGTCTAAAGACTAGAAATGGGCAAGACAATTTTACTTTGTGCCTGTTTATCCTTTAATTAAAACAAGCAAATAAATAAGGTTATTTTTTATAGGGTTACGAGGCATCAGGTCTCAGCAGTGACTTCATTATCCTACTGTCACACTTACAGCTACTCTCCAGAGAGAAATCTGAATGGCTTGGAGAAAGAATCTCAAAAATAGTTGAAAGTATATATCATTGTTGCCAATTCTGCTCATGATAAGCAACATTGTGTTTTTGTTGTGAAGTCACAGATGCTCTTATTTGTTTATTTTTGTATATATTGTTTATTAATTCATTTTTGGGCAAAAACTTGTTTCTCTGTATCCTTGTATGTACGTGAGAAGCACCAAGACATTGAACTAAGCAGCACACTACAGGAACAAATTAAGAGGATACAGTGGGATTTCTTATTGACTTAATTTTTCTACCATGTTTCTATAAGGTTTTCTACAATGTTGCCTACTTGAATGAGAATGCAAACACTTAAACAAATGTTTAAATGTTATAACAGCTCTTAACAAGGGTCAGAATCAAAATATAACATAAAAAGAACAGAATGTACTTCCTTATACAGTAGTATATACAACCTAAGCTTAACTTAGTTAAGCTTATTTTAACAGAAGCATTCATCCCCAACTAGCTGGCTATCTTTCTGCACATTTATAATAATAATAATAATAATAATAATAATAATAATTACTCATTATTATTACAGTAATAGCAATGCTGGTTAAGATATTATCGCAGGAGATAAATTGTAAATACATACCGTATATTGTAATGGCAC
Source organism: Conger conger (assembly GCF_963514075.1). NCBI lineage: Eukaryota > Metazoa > Chordata > Actinopteri > Anguilliformes > Congridae > Conger > Conger conger. The sequence goes on along the minus strand of NC_083761.1, from coordinate 62,373,833 downwards.
AGACCCAACAGCGTCATTTATTTCCTTATTTTGTAGATATTTTATGGATGGATATTTATTATAGTCCTCATTATGTCATGGCTTTCCAACAACACCAAACATGATTATGCTGTATACGGAAAGCCTAAGGTTTACGTAATGCTATTTGGCAGTTTTGGGAACATTCAATCCATGTCTAACAATTCCATCTAGATGAACACAGATGGGAGTGTTTAATGAGACTTTTGAGTATACTAATCTAGGAACCCTCAATCTGTATTATGCATCCTCTAATGAGTTTCATCTTGGTTATAGCCTCTAGGGACTTATTAATAAATAAATAAAATAAAATTTATTAAAAGCAATGTCCTCAGGTTTCTTTTTTTACTTTCAATGCACCAACTAACATGACCGACTGCATCAGCGCTTCATTTACACCCTGTGGGACATTTTATTTCCATTCAATTTGAAGATACTTTTATTGCTTCATTGTTTATTTGCTCAAACACCTTGCCTTTGTGATATTTGTTTACTCTGCTAACTTCTGAAAGGAAAAAGAAAAAGAAATCTAAATGAAATAAGGCTGCTTTTGGATGGCAGCACACTTGTATCGGCTGGCTCCTTGCAGAGTTAATAAAGCTGCAATAATGGCTACTTTGAAATATTTCATTTTCAGCGTCCATTCCTGCACCTTATACGACACAGCAGCTGCATTAGAAATGTGATTCCCCCGCTATGGATTTCGGGGAAGAAATGGGGTCTTGACACTGTACAAACCTTTATACCTTTGTGCGCGATTGAGTGTCAGAGTCTGACACAGTGCAGAAACCTGGCACAAAGCCTTCTATAGAGTATTAAACAGCGGGGGAGATTGGAAGAGATTCAATACGTGCAGGTAGATTATTGCGTTCCTGGCCATTTCCCCATTTCGCAGAGGCAAAGAAAGTCTCTCACAGAAACGGTGGGGTACTTAGCAAAATGAGGACAACCTAATGGATCAGGAACTATATGAATAGGCCCTGCATTGCCGCTGCAGAGGAGAGAGCCTCATTAAGGCAGTATTGCCAAAAATGGCTAAATTGATTAAAATACAGCTCATAGAACACCGCTCAACAAAATTAAAAGCAGCATCCATTAAGTCTTCTTAATTTACTGTGATTTCCTATTTAATCCCTTGCCTCGGCCAGCACTCAACCCTATGACAGGGGACAAAATGAATTCTGGCAGGCTTTAATTAGCGCATATATTTCATAGGAACCTCAACCTCCCACCTACACCGTCACCTCTTTTAGATTAGATTGCAATTATATTACAGCTGTGAGCTGCACAAAAGCTCTATCTCGTGAAAGTTTTTAAGAAGAAAGGAAGTGTATGTACCTGAAGAAAATCTATCCTGAAGGATTTGACAATATTTCATACAATAAGTTATTCACCTATGGAAAAATCTGATTCACAGCGTTGCATATGGCTTTCACAATGGCTTTCCATTAAGATTGAATTATGTTTGTATGTTTATTTATTTAACCAATAATATATCAATTTATTTAGCCATTTTATTTGTTACTCTGTATACTATGTACTTTTCAGAATATTCACATTTGTTCAAATGGTAAAAGCCTATTCCACACATAAAAAATATAGCTGCAATCATTTTGCGATCATTTATGAGTCATTTTACATTAAATGCCTGCTCCTAGACACCGTGATGCATCTTTTGCTTTCAGGTAGTTGTTATTCACAAAAATGGCTCAGGTAATGGCAAAACACACCAAACAGATCCTCAGTGCAAAATATCCAAAAGTGTACGAATGGGCTTTTAGAACCCGCAGGTTTTAAATTGCAGAGGCTGCACCACCACTGTATCTCTTTACTGATAAAGAGATTCTTTACTGAAACAGAGAGTGAATGTATTACTGTTTGTAATCAGTTGCACTGTCCAATTAATTTGGTTTATCCGGATCCTGATGTAGCTAAGGGGGAGTATGTGCGGCAGAATCTATATGGGTTGACCCATGCCTGTCAGCGCAGAAGTGTAAATGGACCCGCTCTCACTTTGTTAGTTGCAGACATACTTTCTTCATTGAAGAGTCTCCATCTCAATAGGCTACTTGTATTACCACAGAAGATGTAGGAACGTGCCACACCCACGGTTAGCATGAGGATCCATAGGTCCCAATTCTAAATGTTCAACTGATGACACAGGGTCCCACAGGAAACAGACAACCTGAGGGTTCAGGCATTTTAAAAGGCAGCTCAGGGCAGCTCAGGGCTTGCCCTTGGTTTTGCCCTGAGGAAACATGGAAGTCAGGAATGCAGATGACATGCAACACCGAAGACAAACAAAACCCAACACTGTGATAACTAGTAACTAGTAATTAACTAGTAAAAGCTACTGTCTCCATAAACACACTTCAACATGGACACAAGTGCTACACCCACGCTGCATGTATACATGTACACTCATGTATGTGACCACTTTATTAGGTAACCAGTTTGTTAATGCAAATATTTAATCAGCCAATAATGCGGCTGCAACTAAATACATAAAAGCAAGCAGATGTGGTCAAGCGGTTCAGCTGTTTTTCAGACCAAATATGAGAATGGGGAATAAATGTGATCTAAGTGACTTTGATCATGGAATGATTGTTGGTGCCAAACATGGTGGTTTCAGCATCTCAGAAACTTCTGATCTCCTGGAATTTTCACAGACAGGAGTCTAGAGTCTGCGTTGTTAATGAGAGAGGTCAGAGGAGAAGGACCAGACTGGTCAAAGCTAACAGGAAGGTGACAGTAGCGCAGGTGATGGCATGCAGTAGAGCATCTCTGAAGGCGTCAAACCTCTGAGTGGATAAGCTTTTTTTTCTTTTATTGTAAAAAATGAGTTTAATAAATACCTAATAAAGTGCTCACTGAGTGCATATGTAATATACAGTATCTGTGTTGTTAGTGGATTATGTGTGCTTCAGACCACTACCAGAAGCCAGTGGTCAAGCCCTTGGTGGCGATTTGTGTTTGACATGATTAGGTTTGTCTGGGGATTTCATTTTCAGGGAATGAATGGTTGGTGTCATTACCACCACGTTTTCCCCCCATAGACAGTCCTTAGCAGGTACATTAGGCTATGCGGCTTAATTATAAGTGTTCCCTTTATACATTTATTCCTAGTACTGCAATTACGTTCATTTACTATCAGGAACATTTGAGATGGCTTATTGATCAGATTTCAATTTTATAAACATCATCATGTAGGCTAGTCTACCAAACCTATGCAAACCTATGCAAACAAAAAGGTTTTGCAGATGCAATACATAATATTCCTTTGCCATACAAAATAAACAGAAGTCCATGTAGACGACATAATAATTGTGGATTAATCAATTTGAATCTTTTTGAAAGATTCTAAAACATCAAAAATATTTTCATAATAGCCTACATTTTGAAAGATTCGTTGTGTATCTTGTGTAAGAAAAACACAACAATAACCCCCCATAAGTTTAATCTAAAAATATTGTGCTTTTATTTGGCAATTAAAGAGAAAGGTTTTGGATAATTGAAGCGCTCATTTACTTGGTGTTTGTATGTCTCCAGCGCTCCCAAAACAATTATATTTACTATACAGTTGCCTAGGAGATGACTTTACTAGCATGTCCACAAAATATGAGCATGCACATGAAAAACAAATGAGGCCACTGTATGAAAGAAATGAGCTCAGGATGAGACTCTGTCGCTCTTTGCCGAACCAAATTGCAATTTAGTAGGCTTGGCAGCAGCACACCATTTGAGCTTAAGTGTTGTTTCTTGGGCCCAGCTTTGGACAGGCTGTGTGTTGGGGAGTGAGCTACAGCGCGCTTGTTAGAGCAGTGCTGCACGTGTTAGCGATGACACACAGATTATTGATGAGAAATTTTACCCACTTGATTGCAGAGGCGGTGAGAATCGTGTGGCGACAGGCCACCACTACTGTTTGAATGTAGCGGAAAAGCTGCAGTAGATTTCAGAGGGACCTGAACAGGTTTGTCCGTTTTGAGATGGTACAATATTAAAACCAACAGTTAAAAGAACGCTTACTGAAATAAATTCATAAACCTTGTAGTAACAATAACAGCTGTGTGTTGGTTGGTGTGCCAGAGAGTCCTAAAAGACAGCTTAAAACATTCTGGACCCCTTTGTGGGCATCTGCAGCAGCATATGGAGAGGCCATATAGAAGAGGAGGTGATGCTTTTGAAGTGCAGATGTGACATACAGTACTGTACACAGCACAGATCACTTTGCATGCAGACTGTGCTACTTCACAGCAATAACATTGACAACAACAGCAAGAAAAGATAATACTCCCTTGAAAAAGGATTTACTGAAAGTCCTCTCCTGACTTGGTAACACCTTCGAAATCACCTTGGATGTTTGAGAAGGTATGATGGGCTATCATTTTAGGGGGTGTACATTAATGATGATTTAAATCAAAAAAAAAAAAGCAGCTTAGATTTCATTATAGAGAGAACGATAGTTCGCCTTAATGCCAGGCAGTGAAAGTATTGTAACAGGTAATCACCCATTTATGTGGTTATGGTGTAGCCTTTCAGTGATGGTCCCTCTTGTATTTATACGGCGTAGCAGGGTGTGCTTATCGGTAAAGCAGCAGAGACTGAAATGAAAAAGAACAGGAAAAAACAGTGCATTCTGACAGCATTGATCATGTCCGGGCAAAACAATATGCAACACCACAGCTCTGTAATTGCGAGTGAAATTTCACCCAAGGCGAGAAAAACAATAGAGCGGTCCTTTTTTCTGTAAATCCATCATGCTGCAGTCGCAACTAGACAACAGCTTCGTGTCATGAGGTTTGATTGAGTTGTTTTATCTCCCTTTCAAAAAGGAAGCAATATATCAAACTTTCCATTTAATGAAAGAGTCATATATTTGTATAGACTCGGAATGGCACGCATGCCATTTACCAGGTTATGCCTTGGTGGGCAGGCTCCATACTTGTACAGCACATATTTACTCATAAATACTTACAGTGACTGCAGACTCCCATATAATAGACATTAAAAATATTCAATTCTGTACTCAGATGGGGAGAATGTGCTTGAAGGAGGGACTGCAGGGAACTTGCATTGTTCAGTAGCAGGACACTTGAGTCCAGTCGGCCACACCCCACAACAGGGGAAAAGATGGCCAAGATCCTGTGAGAATAAAGAATGTGAAGATGAAAAAACATTCCACCTTGCAGAGAGCAGAGAACCCAAGAAAAAACAAACAAAAAAATAAAATAAAATAAATGGAAGATCACCTGAAGAAGACTTACACTAACAACCTGAGGCATGGGCAGATTGTCTTGCCATAAAATATGGCACCAATCTATTCACTGGGACACCACTGAAACATTCACTGGGACACCACTGGAGCATTCAGTGGAACACCACTGGAACATTCACTGGAACACCACAGGAACATTCACTGGAACACCACTGGAACATTCACTGGGACACCACTGGAACATTCACTGGAACACCACAGGAACATTCACTGGAACACCACTGGAACATTCACTGGAACACCACTGGAACATTCACTGGAACACCACTGGAACATTCACTGGAACATTCACTGGAACACCACTGGAACATTCACTGGGACACCACTGGAACATTCACTGGAACACCGTTAGAACACCACTGAAACATTCACTGGAACACCACTGGAACATTCACTGGAACATTCACTGGAACACCACTAGAACACCACTGGAACATTCACTGGAACACTATCTGGATGTCAGCTCTCAGAGGTGGACTGAAAGCACAGAGTGAAGGACCTAACAGGGTTCCATAGAGGCTCTATAAGAACGTCCTAAGGGCCGGTGTCCACAGAAAGCGTTTTTTTCATGGCAGAGCGCAAAATCAAAAAATTCTAAAAAGCGCTCTGAGCTCTTTTGTTGCTAGGTTACGGTCGTCGTGTCATCTCCGTCATTAATACAAATAACCTAACCGAAATAACGACATAACGGTAAACATGAATACCAGAAACAAAATCCTCGCAATTGCTCTAGCGGCAGATCTCAATGAAGATCCCGCTGTCAGGAGAAGGGCTAGAAGTGTGTGGGTGCTAAGATAATGCTAACTGACAGTTAGTTAGTTAGCTGACTTAGCTAGCTAGTTACCATAAAGGGCTATCACGACAAAAACATAAAGAACAAAGCCTGGAGAGATGTCTCTGCTTTTTATATATTTTTTATATAACTACAAGGTAAACAGCAAGCCAACAAGGCCATACGAACTGACAGTTGGCTAATCTCTGACGGTTAGCTAATGTTAGCTAGCTAGTATAACTACAAAAAGCAGAGATCTCTCCAGGCTTTGTTCTTTATGTTTTGGTCGTGATAGCCCTTTATGGTAAGATCATATATGACCGGGTTGTCGGACACCGCAAGAACCAGCCTCTCCTCCGCCATGTCTGTTGATCTTTGTTGGTCCCACCTCTTCCTCAATTATGATTGGTCGGTCGAAAAAAAGTGACATTGATGAGCGGCGCTCCTCCCCAAAAGTTGAACTATTTTCAACTCAAAGCGCCCAGAGCACTCCGCCATGAAACGCTAGCCGCCGAGAGCGCTAAAACGCTAGGCGCGGCGCTGGGAAGAGGAGCGCGCCTAGCGTGTCTTTAGCATAGAAATGAATGGCAGCTCAAAAAACGCTTTCTGTGGACACGGCCCCTAAGAGTTCTGTGGAGTTTAATGACGGTGCCATAGCAGAAGCAAGTTGCATTGGGTTGGTCTGGCTATGGATCTAGATCAATGTCAGCACACAAATAGCAATACACTTCATTCATTCATTCATTCTCCTAACCCACTTATCCTGAGCAGGGTCGCAGGGGGCCTGGAGCCAATCCCAGCATTGGGCGAAAGTCAGGAATCCGTCCGTGCACCACTGCACCATCCGTACTGCCTCTACACTTTACATGCACACACATAATTCACATCATATAATCCCATAGCAAAATGTACACTTTTGTTTGAAAGGATGGACTAACGAACTAAAGTAACAAAAGACACTTCTGATAGTTCTGTTTTTCTGACACACATTATTATTATTAGATGGAATTCTAATTTGATGTGGAACATGTAATTTTTTTGACATATCAGCTTTATTTCACTGATTTGCCATCAAAATCACCATTTCCCACAGTCTCAAAAATGTGTGCACACATGGGTCATCGTTTGCATAACTGTGCGTAAATACAGAGCAACTAAAGCTGGTGGTAGAAAAGGTGCAGCAACAGAAAGAGGCAGAATGGAGAAGGACTGAACTGTTCTGCCAAAAGTGGGGAGAAGACACAACATACTCTTACTGTCCATCACCAGCAGCCCACAAACACACACTGACCAGCAGCACTACAGCCTAACTCAAGGGCAGCATACTTGGCGACACAAACAACTACTCAGATCTCACAGCCATATTGAATGTTGGCAGACAAGCATCAACACCCTATTTTCCATCACATCCAGCTTCTCCAACATAGGAATATTTGCCCAGGAACAAGAGAAGTACCCTAAGAACCCTTTCTCAAATCCGGAACTAGGCCAACTAAGGACTGGAATATACTAGCAGACATTTAACAGAGACCTATTTTCCAGCCAGACGTTGTGTTGGATTTCTCCTTTGTTCTTTATATCGGCCTTATCTATATTTTCTTCTGTGTATCTCAACAGTTATCATTGGGAATACATAATAGGTAGATGAATGTATACATTTGACTTCTGTGGGAAATTATCAATTCATGAGTCATCATCAGTGACACTTCAGAAGCTTCTCAAACTAATAGCAGTAACAGGTACTACTTATATAGAACTTACAAAGTGTTAGTATCCTCTATTAGTTGACAAAATACATTGATAATAGATAATAGCAGCACAATAAGTCTTCTATTGATAAAATAAACAATTACAAAATGTATTTATATCAGAGATCTTCCAAACAGGCTATTTGTTACCTTAACTTCTCATTATGTGTTGAGCAGTCTCCAATTAAGGTGACATTTCACAAATGTATTTTGTTAAAAGCTACTGAATGTTTGATCTCTGACTATTTTATTACTTTGGCAACAAAGAATTGTCTTCATACTTCTAACAGTAATGCACATAACTGGATCTGTGTTTTCTGTTATCTGTATTTTGTCCTTAACGTTTCCGTATCTTGTTACTGTCTGTGCTCACCATAGTCTATCTGTCAGTTCATTCATTCCCTCTCATTCACCTGTGTCTCATTTCCCAATTTTTGCACACACCTGATTGTTATTTCCCCCTCGTTATCTGTGTATTTAAACCTGTCTGATTTGTGTATTCGATGCCAGATTGTCATGTGCTATTGCCATACTCTCCAGCGGGTTTTTTCCCGTCTGACGTCCTGTTGTTCAACCCGTTTTGTTTTTGACTCCTGTTTCGTTGATCATCCTTCTGTTCTTATTTGACCCGTTGTGTTGGACTACCTTTTATTCACTGGGTTGTGATTTTGGTTTTCAATTCTGTTAATCTGCCTGTTTGGACTGCCTTATTGTTTTTCGACTCTTTGCCTGTGACTTCCATCACTCTTTGGAGAACCTGTGTTTCTTTTTACCTGGCTACCAGACCTTTGTTTGGACTATCGATTACAAACTGCCTGATCTGCCTGTTTGCTGGTTCTTGACCCCCGCCTGTCTGATCTGCAGTGAAGTTAATAAAGACTTTAACTTTCACATCTGTGGTCTTGCTATTGGGTTCCTGGTACTGAAGCCTGACCCATAACTCAAAGATATGCAAAATTGCCACTACACTTTACAGGGCACAATCTGCTCAGGGGTGAGCACATGCTTGACATACAGTGGACATTATACATGACTATAGCTGTTGTCAGAGAAATGTGCTGATACACCTGGATGGAGAGCAGGCTGATGCTAGCGTTAGAGCTGATCAATTAAATTTCTTGTCTTTTGAGGCTTTCAGCAAATGCGGACATTTCACTTAAAACATGTTTTTTGTGATTCATCAAAGTATTTATGATTTCCCCTACTTTCAAACTTTGATCTCCATCTAGTGTAATATATTATTATTGTTATCAGCTTAGGTTCTTGCCCAAGGTTTCTGATCCTTATGGCCCAATATAATTAATTGGTTAATAAGGAAGCAGCTGAACAATTTGAAGCATCACTAGGAATGCCTCAAGAGGCAATGTGGAACTAAATCTTAAAAAAATACAAATTGCTCTGCATATAATTAATCACTCAAGCCTAAAGGCAATGGCATCTGCATATTGCCCCAACAATTTAATTGATCACTTTTTTCTATTAATCTTTTTAATGAATAGAAAATCCATGCAGTGAATATTCCATTCTACAACAGGTTTCCATAATTTCCCCTGATGTTCAAAGGCCTCAATACTATTTGAAGGGAAAAAATGACATTCTACAGGAAAATGTTTATTATAACATAAAACATAATATAATGTTATGGAACATTAGGGAGGCAAAAGACACGTAGAAACCAAAAGCTCCACTGTTTCCTTGGCGGAGGGGAGTTTGGGCAATGCCAAGAAATATACAGCCTTGGAAAAATGTTCCACAATCGTCTGGACCACATCGTTCCCCTCTGAAGCAGGTAGTCCTGTGACAAGTCCAAGGCGATGTGGGACCAAGGGCGATGAGCTACAGCTTAGGGGTTGGCACTGATTACCCATCTTGGCTCATGCACACGTGTTGCACGCAGTGACAAACTTGGCAGTATCCTTTCTCATAGTGGCCCACCAGAATCTTTGGGATAGAAGTGTGTGGTTCTAGGGTGACAAGCCAGACGGGAGGCGTGAGCGCAGGTGAGAACTAGCGACCGCAGGGCCTCCTCTACCCCAGCAATGTCCAGCCTGGCTGTAGCCACCACACAGCTGGACGGAAGCACCGGCTCAGAACCTCCCCCCTCGAGAAAAGAACAAAGACCGGATGTCACCGATTGAGTCTACGGGCTGAGCAACTGTTGTTGCATATGAATCGGTGGGAGAAATAAGCGAACCCAAAAAAGTGGGAGATGGGTCCTGCATTAGTAAGACTTTTATAATCTGGATGTGATTACCTAGTGCACTACCGTCACGTCTTTCCCTTAACTGTTATGCTCTCTCCAGGGTCCCTGTTTCAGGAGATGCATGTATCCCTTACAAATCAAATGGGTGAAAATTCCATGACATGCCCAGAATGTATACCTTTGATAAGAGAAAGCTCCTGATTTTTTATCCTTAAAAGTCCAGTGTACACTTCAATAATTGTTTTTTCATTCTTCCTCCAGGATAGTTTTTTTCAATGTAAATTTCAAGCACAGGTGTTTCACTTAACAACCTAATAGCCATGACAGCCAGAGCCCATAATAAATATAGAAATATATTTTCATTGTGAAAAACTTGAAAAAACACCTGTGATTTCCAGGCCCAAATGGTCTTTATTCTTCTCAATGGTGCAGTGACAACACTTTCCCTTGTGTATGAAATGCAAACACACGATCTTGATCACATGATCTTGAAGTAACACAAACACTATTGGTTCCTGCAGTTCCTAAAGCTGTAGCAGCAGGATCATAAGCTGTCTCTTAGCAACAGAGTGTTTGTTGAGTGGAAACAATGTGAACACAGTGAGTAGAGCTTTCCAGAAATATTGAAGCAAAAATACTGATGAAAGAGTGCAGTGAATGTGCAGCAAAAGGGAAGTATACTCTAACAATGTGAGCTCTTGGGGAGAAGAGACAAGCATCTTCAAATATATATATCTTCATCAGTTTCACCCTTTTTCCCTCTATTGGAATTGCATGTGGTGAAACTTATATTCTGCAGACAGAAACACCTTGTTAATGAGAGATGTCAGAGGAGAATGGCCAGACTGGTCAAAACTGACAGGATGGTGACAGTAACGCAAATGACAACACATTACAACAGTGGTATGCAGAAGAGCATCTCTGAACACACAATGCATCATAACTCATGTGGATAGGCTACGGCAGTATAAGTGTAAAAAATAAGTCTAATAAATACCTAATGAAGTGCTCGGTAAGTGTAGTTGCTTTAGACTGAGATTAATTAAAGTAAAATTGGATTGCCAATTTCAATTTTTACAGACAATAATTATTAGGTGTGGCAGTACTTTTTAACCAAAACTAAAAAATGAAAGGCAAATGGAACCCATTGCACCAACACATTTATCATCGATTTTAATTTTAAAGGGATGAGGAGTCAAATAGTTTATTAGCTGGTAAACAAATTTGTGGAGAATCAAATGGTCAATCATTGTTAACTGCTGTCTGTACCAGATAAAAAGAAAAGATTCTAGAAAAAAAAAAAACCCTGGGGACTCATCTCATGATGAACTGAAAACCAATTTGAGGTGTTGTTCATTTTTCTAGTACTTGAAGGGTCTCCATTTTGGCCATTTTCTCACAGTCAGCCCTCGACTCATTTTTCTCCTGAATGACTGACCCACTTTCTCTGGAGATGTGCGCACAGTTGCTGAGTCTGCTCCTTTCCTTAGCTCCTCAAAATCACTTCATTTGGAATTTACATTTAAAAAGAATCTAAATCACGTTCTTATAATAAAGAAAATGAACTATCAAAAATTAAACAGGAATATATATAGAGCTGTTGAGGGTTAGATTATAGATTAGTCGGCCATTTTAGAGGTCAGTCAAGGCTGCTTAAGCAAAACACTTGCAAAATCCCTTACTATACGTTGTAAAAAAAACAAAAAAAACAATTGTATATATATATATACATACATACACACACACACACACACACACACACACACACACACTCATTGTGAGCACTTTATTGAGTATTTATTACACTCATTTTTTTGACTTAGTGGTCTTCTGCTGCTGTAACCTATCCACTTAAGGTTAAACTTAAGTTTGACATGTTGTGTGTTCAGAGATGTTGTTCTGCCCTTTTGTAATGTGTGGTACATTACCGTCACCTTCCTGTCAGCTTCTCCCAGTCTGGCCCTTCTCCTCTGACCTCTCTCATTTTTGCCCGCAGAACTGCTGCTTTCCATTCTCTGCAAACTCTAGAGACAGTTGTGTGTGAAAATTCCAGGAGATCACCAGTTTATTTATTTTATTTATTTATTTATTTTTTACTTTATTTTATTTGCATTACAATATTACATGGGGCATCATCCTCCCCGGAGAATTCAATCTGTGATCAGTCTCAAAGTAAAAGTATTTTAGCATTTGATAATGAAACACCATTATACAAAACCTGCATTGATTAAGGTTCTGGTCCACTGAAAAAAATAAACCATTTTCAGTCAAATTTACCTTTTTCTGTTTACTGCAGAATCCCTGAAGTATTCAACTTTCAGGATAATACCACCTTTTAAATGATTGCCATGTGTATGGTGAAATTAGTATAATTATCCATTTCTATCTTGGGAGTCGATTTTTTCAAAACCTGATTTTGGACGACTTAACCATTTTTTTCTGTGCATAGTCACCATGCAAACCTTTATTCCATATCCAGGAGAGTGGATTTCATGGAAAATCCAAAATTTCTAGAAAAATTACTATTGGATAGTGGTGATAAACAAATGGCTCAAAACAATCTTCAAACATGTCATATTTAGAATCTGAAAGCATTATAATGATATTTTTACTTGGTTTGGATTATAGACTTCTACAAATGTTGTCATTTGTCATTTCTGCCATCTTTATTAAAGAATGCAAATGAGCTAATTTACATATTTTGTCAGAATGTATCTTTGTAAGTCCATTCCTCCTTATAATTGAAGTATGTACCTTTGAAATGATCTGGAAGACCAAAGATGCATTTTCAGTGGAACATAAGCTTAATAAGAATGCAATATTGATGCACCCTGAATTAAAAATCAATTGATCATTAAGGCCTTTCCATCAACATTTAACTTGCATTGGACTAAGTCATTGCAGCTTGCACTATTCGATTCAAGCCCTATTTATAAGAATTTGTCTTCATTATCAGAATATTACAGGATCTGGATTTTATCAATAATATAAGAATATGGCAACATGGGCCACCTTTAGCAGAGATGGTCCTAGCTATGTTTCACCTGTTGTTATTATAATGGGCCTTATAATAACAGTTAGAATACCCAGAATAGTTGTCTGTATTTGCTTGGTTAACTCTTTCAACCTTAGAATGCTACAAGATACATTTGAGGACGCTGAACAAGGCTGAAGCAGTATTGAAGTTATAATGCTGTATTCACAATATTGTAAGTAAACTGATCAATTTGACAGTGTCCTCTTTAGTGGATGAATTGTGGGCAGCCTGTAGTGGCTAAGATACATGACTAGGATCTGGAAGGTTGGTGGTTCAAGCCCAGTGTAGCTACAATAACATCCACACAGCTGCCTTTGAGCAAGGCCCTTAACCCTGCATTGCTCCAGGGGGGATTGTCCCCGGCTTTGTCTAATCAACTGTAAGTCATTCATGTTTTTTACATAATATTAGGCTAGTTTTAAATTCATGATGAAACAATAATATCCATATTGTTCTGAAAAGTAACTATATCTTTCTTTTTTGAAAGAGATAGTATTTACACTGAAGTTGTAAAGCAAACTTTCTCATTGCCAATGAGGAATAATCAGTGCATTAAAATAACTAATACAGTGCATGACAATGACTAATAAATTCTTTAGCTGGTCAATTACATGGTCTTTTTCAAACCAAAGAACCCAATGCATATTGTCTTTGTGAGGTTGGCCGGGTGGTTGTTCACAAAAACCGAGACAAATCCAGATATGCAGTCCAGGTGCTTTTATTTACAGAGTGGACACCAATTCCGTGCAGCAATAGGTACAGTGCAGGCCCAGCCAAAATAAAACAAAATGACTAAAGGAAAACTAAATAGGAAAAAATAACTAAAAACAAAACAGGCAAACAAAGAAAAACTCAGCCCAGCACTAGGCAATGTTCCTTTTTCTCCTGGGCCCTTGCAGCTCTCCACACTGGCTGGTCCCTTTGATTTCGGCAGCAACTGAACCAGACAAACCCCCCCCCCACACACAACTCCAGATTACATTATAAAACATTATAATACCTCTAAACAATGTTGTGATCAACAATGACAATTTAAATAACATTGTTCACCGAAATACCACTCAACACCCCTCCAACTCTACCATACTTGGTGCCTTCCCCGGGAACCCCCCCTTCATAAACACCTGGTACCCTCCAGTACAGGTTCGGCAGTTCCGGGTCTAAACAGAGGAGCGTGAGAGCAGAGAACAGGTAACAAATAATTGGTTGTCTTTACCAAACACTTAACAATAAATAAAAAGACATTCAGTACAGTACATTCAGTACAAAACTAGTGTGTCTAACTAGTCTTTCTAACACTGACCCACGATGGAAAAATACTAAAACATTAACTCTTGGTCAGCTTGATCTAATCATTAATGGAAGTGGCCATGCATTGTGTGTGTATACGAGTGTGCATCTTACACCATAGGGCACGGCTTCACCGTGACAGTCTTCATCTATGTGATAGCTAGCTAGATAGTTAAATGAAAGATATGTTAAGTTCACATGAATTCAGCAGCATGATCTGATTTAATTATAGCCATTGCTCTATTGGCTTGAGTGGTCAACTTAAAAAAAAAGGGAAAAAAAAGAAATAACAGTTTTAAAGAAGGTTAAGCTAAAGTCTGTCATAATTACAAGCCAGTTCCAAGAGACATCAAGGCAGCTTGCTGTTCAACACAAAAACCCAGTGATGTTTAAAGGGCCCAAAAGGTACATTTTGAAGCAAACTCCAAAATCATGAAATCCACCCCTATCACTTCAAACTTAAGTTAGAGAATGTTATAGAGACCAATTTTGCAGTATTGTATTCAGTGAATTAAATCACTTCCAGATGCCAGAAAGCTGTTTCCTTTCCGGTACATAATGATTGAATTGCAAAGCCATGGTGCCCAACTGCAATCCTAACAAACAGAAAGCTATTTTAACAGAACCACAAGAAATGTAAGAGGAAAAATACCAAATTATGCCAATTGGCATTTATTTGTCAGAGGTGAAGCATTCTTTTCAAACAATTAGATGGAAAAAACAATATGGTGGACTAATGGTTTCTTGGGGGAAACTTGTTCTTTCTGAGAAGGAACTGAAGATGTTTTCAGCTCTCCAGATCAAACAGAGCAGACGTTATCCTTAGGTGATCATTTAATAATCGCAATTCCCCAACTCACAATCACTGTGATTAGCCTTAGACCGTAATGGCACTTATGTATAGATATCGTTACTTGTATAGGTATTGTTGTTTTTATTGGCTGTTGTTGATTCTAGCTGCCAACAGTGGTATGCTAGTTTGAAAGTTGATTGTACTCTTCAAGGGTTCTGAATTTATGTATGTTTACACTAGGACTCGGAACTGTACTGTCCTCTCAGGTCTACTTTTGCACTTGTTCTTGTGATTGATTTGCACTTTGTTGTACGTCGCTCTGGATAAGAGCGTCTGCTAAATGCCACGTAATGTAATGTAATGTAACTGACTATTATAGTGCCACAATGAAAACAATTGTGATTGGGTTATTCTGTGCCAATAAGTTTCATATGAGTCAGTCAATCGATTAAGGCTCAGAAATAGATGTATATATGATACAAAATGGTGTCCATGCAAGATGGCGCCCACTCAATAAGCATATAGTACTGCATATTAGTACAAAGTCTAATGCACCTTTTTCAGGTAAATTTGGTTTTTGATGTGTATTTTTTGTTTTCTGTCTTTGTGTGTCAGTAGAAAAGAGCAAATTTGGCATGGTTATTTGAGGTGAAAGGGCAGGGGAAAAAATAAAAATAATAATCCTATACAAAAACAACAGAGCTTCAGCAGATTCACAGCTTGGACCCCAAATAATAATAACATTACATTACATTACAAGGCATTTAGCAGACGCTCTTATACAGAATGACGTAGAACGAAGTGCAGATCAAACACAAGTACAAGTATAAAGAGGACATACGGACATTATTACATACTGTATGTAAGTAATAATACTTATATACAGTAACAACTGAATAAAATATTTGAAATATCCAGCAATAATCATGTTAGAAGAGATAGTAACCATGTGGCAGAATGTATGTAAATTTTTCATGCAAAAAGGGCATTACTTAAGACTGGAAAAAGATTAACAAAACATATGTCATTTCAAAGTGTGCCTCATTAAGCAACCAAACCAGATAAACCAAAATTGCCTTGAAGACAGCTTCAAATAAGAATGCCTTGCTAATGGCATTGGAATTAGCACAGCTAAGTGTTTCACACTCAAAGGTCAGGGTTGGCACTAAGGGAATATTAGCCTGTGTTTCACAAATGGAATCAATTACAGAAACTCTCTCACTGTTGATGACTCAATGGGAAAAAACCCCCCAAAAAATGTTCACATTCTATAGAGTATATGGATGTGACACATGGGAGAGTTTGACACAGTAAGAGCGAGTTTTATGATTGGGGGCACATTATCCTAACCACATAGAACCACAGATTATAATGCTGTGGTAGTGATACAGTATATGCATTCATTTAAAAGGATGGAATAATACAATTTCCTGGTGACTACAATGTATGTCATTCTGATTAAGAATTAATGTCAAAGTGCATTCCTCAATATTAACCAGTTTGGAAGCATATACAAATGATAGGTTGGATCCACCTCCATGCTTAGCAGTTGCAAAGGTGTTCTTCTCAACAAAGGCTTCACCATTTTTTCTCCAAAAGATACCTTTGTTGGTGGTGGCCAATAAGTTATATTTTGGTTTTGTCAGTCCAAAGCACATTGTTCCAAAAGCATTCAGGATTTTCAACGTTTTCTTTTGCATACTTAATTTTGTGTTGAGATCGTAGATGAGGCTTCTTTTTGACAACTCTGCCATGTAGGTCTTTGTCGTTTAAAGTTTGTTGAATTGATGTCCTGTGAACAGCTAGTCCTGTGTTTGCTATTCTTTTTTGCAGCTTTTTTTGCAGTGATGTGTGGGTTCTTCTGAGCGTTTCTCACTATGGCTTGTAATTGTGATTTCTGTGTGAAATGCTCCAAGAGGAGCAGGCGAAATCTATCACACCTCGCAGAAGCACAGTTAGGCTTAGATTAGTTAGCAACAATCAAATATGTGCATTTCATTTCGAGAGCAACACAACGAAGGGGTACAATGTAAAGGAAAAAGATACATTCTAATGCACTGAAATGTAAACCCTTATTATGCACAGATTGTTATTCTCAGAATACAGTATTGGTGTCATCACCCAGTTGCAGTATTTAGAATCTGTATATGTGAAACCTTAAAGCTCTGTGACCATTGAAAATTTTCAATTTTCTTGAATACGTTATTGCCTTCTTGAAAAATGTGCTGTGGGGAGTATTTCACAGGATCAGTGTCACTTGCTATCTGGATGGCATGTCCATTCTTAAATCTTCTGTTTCTTCAATAAGGTGCCAGATGTAAATCTTGTCAGCCTTATTCATCTTCTAATCAGTTAGTCACATGGATGAATTTCTAAAGTAGTACATCTTCATGCAATTGGCCTGGTGGAGAATCAAGAGAATGCGTGTCAACAATGTTATACAATATAACTTCTAGATATTTTTCCCATATCCATATAGCTGCACCTCCTTCTTTTCAACTGTGTTTGTGTCCTGTAACTGCGTTTACTATTGTAGTACTAGTCAAGAAATAGAGAAGGAGCTGCTCTCATATATATATAAAAAAAAGAAGTGAAATACCAAAATGGTTATGAAAGCAAACATTAAATGAAAACATGTGTGCTGGTCTAATGGCTTGAAAACGTGCATATATTGGCAAGTGTATATATGAATTGCAGAATGCTAACATAAGAAATTCACTCCTTCCCCCACCCTTGGAGGCGAAAGAACAGCTTCATTTACATGAATTTGACGGAAGGCAATTAATTTTATCAGTTCTGGTTTTTGTGTTGTGATGGTGAGATAGGGACATTAATGTCTCCATCATAGCTTAATTTCCTCCTTTTGAGTTGGCCAATGAAGCTGCTTCTGCGCTTCTGACATGTTAATTAAACTGTGCATATTATTTGCCCTTATTTCTTTTTCTATGTAAATAAAATAATAAATAATAATCAAATTTCAATTTTGTAGCAAGTATGTATAAAGAAATGCATGCAACCAAATGTGCCGTGCTGTGCAACAGCAAAGCAAGTACAGAGGGATTTTGTTTATGTAAATGTCGGTGCACTGTATCTGACAGAGGCACTATGCTTCCCAGCAGTGTCAATGTGTATCTTTATTTTCACACTTGGTCTCTGTGCATCCCACTAATGAATCTCTAACAGTCAATGGGAACACAGGCACTGGTTTAATAACTTTGTTTGCCATCTTCTTTAGCCTAGATAATGAAACTCTAACTAACTAACAAAATATCCCATAGAACAGTATTTTTTGACAGAGTGTTTAAAAACTAATATAATTTGACATAATACAATCCTGACCAGAAGATGTCATTTTAATGGCCTAATATAACATTAGTTTGTTTTCACTGTCCTGTCAGCTGACACAAAGTAAAGAAGTGGAAGAGAATTCTCGCAACATGCCCAGTCCAAAAACGACCGTTACAAAACCTGTAGTTTTCTGTGGGCATCACTGACATGATAAAATGATTTTGAGGTTTTCTGGATGGCCAAGGCGCGAACAAAATTGATTAATGTTATGAATGTTTCTCAACATTAAATCCGCAAATCTATCATATAGAGAAAAATTCCAGAGTATCCTTTAATGGTTCCTTCAAGAAGGCTTCCAGGTCCCAAGGCAGCAAGGCATCATGTTTGACTGGTGATGTGATGTTCTTTCTGTGAAAGGCTGTTTTTACTTTAACATAACGGGACCCACACCAAACTTTTGACTCCTCTGTCCATAGATCCTTATCCCAAAAGGCTTCGGGAACATCCAGGTACGAGCGGAGCATCGATAGTTCTCTTGATTAAATGTCAAAATTAAATTAATTAAACTACTTGCCAGATACATTATATCCCATTTCGTTAAGAGATACTAAATAAATCCACCTGCAGTATGTTGATTTGAAATCCACATACGTTACATTGCATGACCACAGAATAAATATCACACTGACAGCAGATCAGAACAGTCATGCTGTCATGTAGACCAGGGAACTTCCTTTAGAACTAAAAAGCTAGAGAGGGATATAAAACTATTGCCAAGATTCTTTCAAAATTATTGGCAAAATTCTGTCAAGTCTATTGCAACAACATGAAAAAAAAGTCCATTGCAACAGAATCGAAAAAATATGGCACAAACACACACCACAAACGATTAGGCCTTCCTTCCAAATAAGCAACTGGATGAGAAGGGCAGTTACTGTCAGAGAAGTGACCAAGAGGGCAGCCATAACACTTCACAGGATTGCAGGGCTCAATGGTTGAAATGAGGGAATCTGTCCAGAGAAGAGATCAACAATCTCGACAGCACTACATAGATTTGCCCCATTGGAAGAGTGGCTGAGAGCCACATTTCTGAGAAAGGGGACATGGAGTCACGGCTGGAGTTTGTGTGTCACTGCACGATGAGATGGATGAAGATATGAAAGCCCTCTCTCCCAGAGCAGCACTACGGCCAATTCAGCTGCATGGGGCCCCGCCACTGCCAGGACTCTTGGCACATCACTGTACCAAGGGCTACTGCTTTAGCTGAGTGTATCAGGTAGGAGCCACACTCATCTTTACAGGATATTCAATCAGACTTATTTGAACGGCAATTTTTACAGCACTAATCTACTTGACAAAGGGAACGGAGATATATGACGTGAGGACAGGCTATTCAGACACATCCATTTCTATTCATGTCCTTTTCTTCATTAATTGTTCACATCTTTCCACAGTGAATTTCCAGTAAGTCAGGTTCTTTTTTGTGTATAACATAAAAGTCCATGGCACTTAAATTAATTTTATTCTCTGGAAGGAGAATAAAATGAAATGGAAGGATTTCACTTGGATTTTATTCACATAAATATAATTTATTAGTAGATATTGTATTCAGAGCCAGTTTTAGAAATGTTAGTTCATTTTATTAGTCAGTATAGCCATAAAACAAAACAGGGCTAATACTGTTTATGAAGTAGCAAATCACACATTAAAATTGATTATTATTTTACTTCATTTATACCAGTGATAATACTGCAATAAGTAAATCTGTGTTTAATTATATTACATTTAATATTAAAGACATGGTACTAGCAAAGGAACTGTTATACCCCATTATATCACTGTCCTTACCTGCCGCCAAAAATTAATCATTTCTGCTCTGCTATATTGCCCCCACTCTACAAGCTTTATGCCTCTAGCAAATATAAATCAATTTGGGGAAATGCCAAATCAGAGACACACACACTAAATACTGTCTGAAAATAAATATGCATTGTTTCATCATTCATTCATTCATTATCCTAACCCACTTATCCTGAACAGGGTCGCAGGAGGGCTGGAGCCTATCCCAGCATACATTGGGCGAAAGGCAGGAATAAAAACAGGTTGCCTGGACAGGTTGCCAGTCCATCGCAGGGCACACACACTATTCACTCACACACTCATACCTATGGGCAATTTAGACTCTCCAATCAGCCTAATCTGCATGTCTTTGGACTGTGGGAGGAAACCGGAGTACCCGGAGGAAACCCACGCAAACACGGGGAGAACATGCAAACTCCACACAGAGAGGCCCCAGCCAATGGGGATTCAAACCCAGGACCTCCTTGCTGTGAGGCGGCAGTGCTACCCACTGCACCATCCGTGCCGCCATTGTTTCATCATATAATACCAAAACTTGTCAATAAGATATTGCATGTAGGAAAGTGGTTTCATTTTAAAGGATGAAAAGATGCAGTCTCCCAAGTTTTTTGTTTTTGGAAAATGGCTTGTTTATATGGTTCTCTAGCCAAGTGTTTAACAAATAATTGTTCCTGTTACCTATAGAGTTTTAAGAGGCCTGTGAATTTGGCAGCAGGCTAGTGATTTGGTGAGAGACGCTTTTGCTCTAAGGGACTGTTTAGTCTGCCAGTAAAGCAGAATAGGCTCATTTCTTGGAAAGCAAACGTGGGTAGAACAGAATACTGTAAATTTAAATGTTGGCAGGAAAATATATGAGTTTCATTGCAAAACACTACATATCCATTTTTGGTGTTTTGAAAAAAAGGCTATTTTTGCTACAAATAAATGAGGCTAAAATGCTACATTTCATATCTCACGTACAGTTAAAGCTGTATAATCTCTCACACACAGTTTAAGTTGTACAATATCTCGCACAGTTGAAACTGTACAATCATTTCTTGAACTATTTCAAATAATACGCCAGTTTCAAATATTGTGTCAATGGTACAGTTTTCTTGGCACACATTAGGTCCCTTTAAACATTGTTATGACCATGTGCATCCCTTTTCTGGATACTTCCAGCAGAATAATGTGCCTTATAAAGCATGCATTATCTCAGGCTGGTTCCATGAACATGACAGTGATGTCAGTTTACTCTAATGGCATACATACTCCCCAGATGTCAATCCAATAGGGAGGTAAAGGGGTTGTTTTGGGAATGCTACTTCCGGTATACTGCTCCCTATTAAATAGATGAAATAAAGTGAAAGCTATATATATTAAATAGCTAAATATTAGCAACCTACTTAGCATTGAAGTCTGAGTTCAAAGTATGTTCTTTGTCGTTTAAATACATAGCTAAATGTTGAATACAATGGGATTTCAATTTGTAAAAAATCCAGTTTTTTGAGAAAAATCTTAACCTCCCATAATGCTTTCCCTTTCATAGTGACGACATTTCGACAATTGGAAAATCCTAATGCCCGACGGTGGTGTCTGTATTCATCCGACCGTGCGCTTGTAACTATGATATTTAAAAAAAGTAATAAAAAGCTGCACGTCGATCATTTGCTGATGATACAGAGCCTTATAATTTTATGGTTGCAAAACGATTTAATGCTTTGTTTGCATGTATGAAGTTGTCGCTGCTGCCATGTATGATTAAATGTGTCAGCATAGTATTTAGCAGTATACCATAAATGCAATTCAGTGGGACATCCACTTTACCTCCCAATAGAGCACCTTTGGGATGAGGTGGAACAAGAGGTTTGCAGCATGGATTTTCTGCAGCCCTTGGTGATATAATGCGGGGGCACTGTTCATGTTTTCTCATAATCTCTGCTCCTTTCTACATACAGATTATAGGAACAGGCAGCACAAGCTTACATATGCACTGGTAGTGGTCATACAGTGTATATAAATAATCAATTTGCAATAACATTAGTTATATTACAAGAGACATAGCTGCTGATTATACAACATCACAATGATTTTTGAGCAAGTGCTATATTGCAATTTATAGTGGGGAAAACTTGCCCCAAAGTCATTGAAACGATTAGCCCCAAACTGACATGCTAATTAGGGTTATATATTGCAAGGTCATCTTACCATAGGACTGCGGTTATGCCTTAGAATGTTTTATTCTGTTTTTACTTTTGAAGGTGAAAAATACATAAATTGTCCACCCCTCAGATTAGTATGACCACATGTAAACCGGTAGTTGACCTCGGAACATGAAGTCACATAAAACGACTATTACATTTTTCGGGTAATCCCTCTTGCTTTGGAGAAATTAACAATGTGACAACTTACACATGAGACAACATATCCTGCTCTCCTCTACACAGTGGACCATCTTTAGAGAAACCTAAACCTTTAACCTACTTAGCAACTTTCACATCCCATGTACAATCATCAGATTCAGTCAAATGCACTTAACCAGTTTAAGACCATATACAATTCAATCAAACCAGACTTAAGTGGCTTCAGATTCAATCAATTAAATCTTAAAGCTCAGGCAAAGCTAGGACTGAAAGCTATGGTGCCTTGACTGGAAGCAGGAGCTTTTTTTACAGAGAAAATTAACTGGCCCTTTGTAAAGAATCTAGTTGCCTTTATTTAATTACAATTAATAAAATGTAATCAAAGAAAGAATATTCAAATGAGTTATTGAATAGGGCAGGGATCATCATATCAGAGTCATTGAGGGCTGAGAATGGCTGGTTTTCCATCCTCCCTTTACCTAGGTCAGCAACCCTGGTCCTGGAGAGCCACGGGGTGTGCTAGCTTTTGTTGTTACTCAGCACTTAATTGACCAATTAAAGCAGTCGATTACTCAGTTAACTGGCCTCACCTGGTTTCTTGGGTATGAATCAGTTGCTGGTATTAAGGCAAAAACAAAAACCAGCACACCCTGCAGTTCTCCAGGACCAGGGTTGCCGACCCCTGACCTAGGCCAATCAGTTGCCAAAATTGTTCAGTTAATTACTCGGGAGCAAAGAAAACCAGGACTGGATCTGGATTTGAGGGTCAGAGTTGATGATCTCTGGAATAAAGAAATATCCTGTGCAATTCATGCAACATTGTATGAATAAACATATAAAATAATGTAGTAATTTCCAGGTTTGGCCTTCAATATTTTGGGAATATGGTGTATATAAAATACATACCATCTCATAGATTCAATGGATACCTGTTACAACATTTTAATGACTGGTGCAAATACTGCATACTACATACTATTAAATACTGTATCACGTGTTTTTACAGAACGTGTCTTGCCCTATGTCTGTGGAGGTACAGTAATATCAGTCCAAATCTCAGTGGCAGGAGCAGACCAGAAATATGTCAAGTGAATTTGCTCTCTGGATTGTATCTTTACACTGTCATAGATTAAAGTGTTTGGTTATATGTGTAACTAATACAAGCAGAGTTGAACCTGGTGATTTTCTATATAATCAAATGAAACCAATGAAACAAATTAATTCCTGAAATCATTAGGTATTCTAGAAATATGTGACCAAAACATGAAATCTTCTAAGCATGAAAATGTATACTCAATTTAACTGAACAACTAGACTCAATCTATGATGTCACAATATTGAGATAAATACAGCACTATTACATATTCACTGAACATATAAAATCTGATGTTTTTTCTCCTTTTAGAAACATTAGTTTAAAGGATTATTTCGAAAAGTTCAGCCTCAAGGCAAATCCATGTTTCTGAGAGCTTCAGGTGGGATCCTTTGAACCTGTCTTTAACACGTTTTTTAAAGTTCCCCCAAAGGGAATGGCATTGGAATTCAATCATTACAACACTCCCTCTTCTGGCTCTGAGTATTCACTAAGGAATATCCTTTCCTTTAAGAAATAATACTCTGCACTTTTAGACATAAAAATAACAGTTCCACACTATCAACAATTGTCAACCCTCTACATCAATGATTTAACATTTGTGGTATATAAAGAATCATTTTTGGAAGCAGTTGTACTGATTATAATGGGCTAGATATGTGGATCCTGGAATTTCATAGTTTTGTTTACCATTGTTACCAGAAGTGAACGTGCTGCCAACAACATTTGGTTCATGCATCAATTTGGCAAAGATTCTGAGAAAATAATATTGGTTAGTGTTTTGCGGACCTGTGCCTGTATTTGAAAGTTGTGGTGCCTTGACTGGAAGCAGGACTTTTAAAAAAAGGAAATAAGTTAATTGAACTACTGATAGGTCAATAGAAGTACAGGTTTCTTGGTTAGAGATAAATACATAAATTATCTTGTCAACTGGTGTTATCGACATTCTGCAAATAACAGAAAAACATACAGTGTTGCAACGAACCTGGTATGTACACTTCAGTGGTATTCTATTGTAATGGTTTGAATTGTTACTACAGGCAGTAATACTCTTGAAATACATGAAGTGGAGTGGCTTACTTTTTTCAGGAAGAGGAACTGTCTAAAAAATATTCCACAGCAAGTACTAGGGATTTTGTAATTCAAATAGGTTCATCTCATTACTTCAGCATCTGTCAGTTCTGGAGACTACAGAGAAGCATGCTTTTTCCTCTGCGGTAGGTATTTGCTGGCACTGGTCACTCAGCACACTGCCAGCCAATTGAATTAGAGCAATCATTGGATTAGAGGAGTATGCTTCATACACAGCTGATGTGGGCAGACTGCATGTCCCTAATACATGAGAGGAGATCTTGCACACTGAGACAAAGACACCAATGGTGACTGAAACCCTCAAGACTTGTTTTCCAGCTAATGTACCATGGGTGGTTGAACAGTTCACACTGGACAGGGCCTGTCTGAAATAAAAAACTATATTTTGTATTCAATATCCATCTATCAGAAATCATATATTAAATTGGATATATAACATATCAGAAAGAGTATGTCAGTGTCAGAGCAGCTATATCACCTATCAAAGAATACTTCAATACCTGATTTCCTGGAGTTTGACACTGCTGCAGATTTGACAAAATGATGATTTGCTGTCATTCTAATATTGCAGAGACTAAGCCTTTGGACATTAGTCTCTGCTTTAATTCGAAACCCAGGTAAACAGGAGGAGTTAATACTACGTGTGTAGAGAGAGTGATCTGGCTTCATGTTAAGTGACTGCAATATGTCAGGAACATTTATCAACAAAATGTATAGACATGACTTATGGTCCTGTCATCGTAACTGCTCACGACTGGAAATAAATCAGTATCAAACTCTTCAAAAAGGCCGGAATATTCCGTATGTTCACATTTCATCAGTGTTGTCATTGAGGCAGCATTGTACAGCATTATTCACATACTGTAAATGACATGGAAATGCAATGATGGTGTCAAGGGGCCGCAGATAACGGCATCAACGATCCCGCGAATATCCAGTCATGCACCGCAGTCCCAGTCAAGAGGGCTCACTTTGCTCAGTCTTCATCTAAACTGCGATTATCCATTTATTACAGAGAGAGACTAGATCCGTCTCTCATAATACCTTGGCAGCTGGGGTAAATGAGTTATGGACCCATTTACCTCCTTATCGCCACCAGATCACTGGCAGATAAAGGGAGAGATGAGAAAAGAGGGTGAAATAAAAGCCTTGTTTCAGAGCAGATGTAACTATCCCTCCCCTTTCCCTGACTCTCGCAGCGAATATTACAGATATTATTTCATCCAAGTCCCATTTTCCCTCAATGAAAATATGATTATGTATAATGCCCAGACAGCCAATGAGGGAGAGAGAGAGAGAGAGAGAGAGAGAGAGAGAGAGAGAGAGAGAGAGAGAGAGAGAGAGAGACAGTGAGGGAAGGGGAGAGATGTGAAAATCTTATTGATGTATTCAATTACTGCATGGAGCTCTGCAGTGAGACTGGCAGAGGATCTACCTTATCAGTACCTCGGAGCAGTCAAGGATCTTTGGGAACAGAGTCATAACTCCTACAATTACCTCTCTGATGGATGAAAAGCAGGAAGGCCCCATGGGACTCTGCCTTGCTCATACAGTATTTACTTACCTCATGAAATTATAAGTGTTAAAACACATAATGACAAAATGTTTATACTGCTTTGATGGTCTTTGGGGGTGGGGCGTTAACAAGTTGGACCTGCTATGCATTCTTTAAATGTATTGCTGTTGCTTGTAAATATTGTACATGTTGGTTACAATGACCCTTGTAAATTCCAAGTTACAAAGCTACATGTGAGTAAAGAATTTCACTGAGTAAAGATTTCAAAAATTATTTTTAGAATTTTAGCGAGGTCCGTTAATATTTGGACACTGGTACAATTTCAGTTCTTTTGGCTCTGTACTCCAGCACACTATGTTCTCTGTTTTGTATTTTCTCTTGTTTCTCATAATTTAGTACTTCTCAGCATGCCTGTAGCCTAATATGCACATTTTACCTTAGCCTACATAACAAAATAAAACTACTAGGCTATAATTTGGAAAAAAAAAATGTTGAAATTGATTCAGCTGTGTCCTTTTGGCTATTTCGAGAAAATAGTTTTGCAACATTCACCTTTATAATCTGTATGAAATTAGGCTCCTGTGGATACAGAAATCAATGCTGTAATGCAGAACAAGCCTGTCGCCACTAGGCATGGAGAAAGAAAGGAACTGCTTGGGCATGCTTGGCTGCCACTGGCACTGGCTCATCCTAATTGATGATGTGACTGCTGACGGCAGCAGCATATTATCTGCTCAGATCCATCCAAATGCCTCCAAACCCATTGGACAGCTCTTCACCTTGCAGCCCCAAACATACTACCAAAGTAGCCAAGGAGTTTTCCAGGGCAAAAAAAATGGAATGTTCTTGATGTTCAAGTCAATCGCCCAACCTAAATAAAATTGAACATGCGGTAAAAGGCCCACAAAACAAACAGGAACAGAAGATGGCAACAGTACAGGCTTGGCCGTGCATCACTCGGGAAGACCAACGTCTGGTGTTGTCTCTTGGTTGCCAGCCGCAGTCAACCTCCAAATATAAATTGCAAAGAATGATTGTTGTTTTCACTTAACGACTTCTGTGTGGATTTTTATGTATGTTGTTTGTATGGAGGCGCCATTATTATTATTTTTTTTTTACTTGTTGTCCCCAAGACACAACCAATCTCTGTAATTCACAAACTATGATTCTTGCCTCCCTCACCCTCTTCCTTACCATCCATGGAGATAATATGCACTTGCATCCTCTTCCTGCCAAGTTTGCAACCATTCCAGTTTTATGCCTTACAGTGCCAATAGTATGTTTAACTGTTTCTGCATTTTTTTCGCACCCATTACCTGACTTGTGATGGTTAATTACCATCTGTGTCTTCCCATACTGTTTGTTGACAAAGGAATTTTGCATGCTTGTTCTCATAATTGTTATACTAGGAAGTGATAGAACAAATCACATAAAGCTCCTTCAGACATAGATTAACTAAATTAAATTGAATGTATTGTATTGTATTGTATTGTATTGAATGTATTGAAATAAAAGTATATAGTTTTTTCACCATTTTTACTAAGAGTGCCAATAATTCTGGAGCCCACTGTATATAATATATATTAATACATAAGCCAGAATTTGCATAGCTTTCTGAGACGTCAATGAAAAATATTGTTTTCCAGTGGTATGCAATGATTATTTGATAAAATATGCAGTGACTATTTAGTAAAGTAGTTGATCTTTTGTTCATGATTCTTTCTGTTCTATGACTCCACTCTCCTCCTCACATGAAACAGGTACAGCCCTGTTGACATACTCTCCAGGGTCTTCACCTGTATTCTTATACATCAAAGCCGAAATGTAATTCAAGTATGTTGGCTTTTTTCACAACCACAAGTAATGCAAGCACTTTTGTAATCTGAAAGCCAAACAACAGTGAGAGAATTATTATTCAGGAGTATAATGTGTGCTAGCACGAGGTTCAGTGGTGAGCACTCAGCATTAATAGAGATGAATTGAGGTTAAGTGGCCCACAGCAGAATGGTATTGTCTGCTGGGTGTATTGTACACGATGTTGCATTATGCCTCTGTGGAAGTCAGGATAAGCTTCAAAACAATGAGCCACCCAGGGATGTACAGGCTTACTGACCAATGAGGCTTCAGGGTCCTGACTGTCAGGTGGGCTGTTCATTTCAATCTCATTGTTCCCAGAGTCTTTTCTTAAGTTTCCTTATGACATCTGGGAATTATGAAGATTTGGCTTAGAAATATTCCCAAAGGGTGAACACTAATCTCCTATCATAGTAGATGGAAATCCACTTGGTTGCCTCCACTTGGTTGTCTCCACTGCTTAAAAAAAAAAAATCTTTGCTTAGTATCAGCGGCACAAGCCCCAGCATGATGATTGACAAGACGTTAAATTTCAGAGAAAATATATAATTTAGCCTAGGTTCCACAACTAAAAACATTTGAAAGATAATTTGCTTACTCATCATGCACTCCCAAACAAAGAATACATTTTCCCCTAATCCAAAAGGTTTAGCAATTATCTTTTCTGATTATGTTTTTCACCAAGTAATCACCTCAGATTAAGTATCACCCTTTTTCTTAACACAAGCTTGAAAATAACATACCCAAAATAAAATGCCTACTATTCTTGAACCCTTTTGACTACAGGCATAATCCTGGTGTGAAACATGGTGGAAGTGGAAGATTTTTTTTCTAACGGAAAAGATTTTGTGTTTTTGAGTGGATACAGATTATTGTGGTGGTGACTGGTGCCCTTAGAAAGACAATCCAGCTACAGCCGAAACACTGGACAAATCCTATTTTAAATTTGATGAAAATATCAAGACAGAATTAGCATTCTGCATTGTTTTTTCTAAGCATGTCTACATTTTCCAAAAAGGACATATGGAGACTCCAAAAGGACACATGGAAACAAAATGACACATAAACTACTGTATTTTGCTTACTAAAGTATACAATTGTCTAATGATGAATAGAATAGAATTTCTTAAAGAATTTCATAAATTAAAAGTATGCATTGCATGTGCATTCCTAAAGAAAATGGCTGTGTCTTTTAAATCCCTTTTGTAGTTTATCCCTGCTATAGGTCTTGCAGGTAATCAATCACAATCACATATTGGATGTCAGCCATCTCTTACCACAGGTAGAAAATCAATAACATGATTAAATAATTAAACACTAATTGTATTGGCTTTTTTCAAATGAAAATCTTAGCCTGAAATGAGTTAAGTCAAAGCTTATTTTAGTGAACAGCAAAGGAGCCACAATACATATAAGTCAAAGGTCAGAGAGTCAATAAAAAGGAAATAAAAAAACAGTCTTATAGATGTTGCTCAACAATGCAGTGTAGCTTAGCTGAATCCCACAGAACAGGATAAATGGGGGCTTTAACAGTTGCTCTGTTTCTTTATCTTACTCTATTTCAGCCCCAAATGGCACATATTTACATGGGTGTTAATTCAATCTCTTGTTTTAATATGCATGCAAACCTAATTACTTGCAGCCATTTTCATGAAAATATTATTGTAATAATGTTTACCCTTGCACTAAAAGTCTGCTTGATCAGTCATCATTTACACTGTATTCCTATGACTATAATGCTAACAAATAGACTGTCTTGCATTTATGCAATTCTTTTGTGGATTTCCAATATTTTATTCATTAGCCGTTTGACTTCTCCATTTGGTGGTTGAAGTGACAGTTGGAAATCAAATGGGTTAATCTGCATTTAATGTGTTTCACTGCCACACCTTGTTAAAGGAAACGAGTAGTGACATTTGAGCAGGTGATTGTCGCTGCATGCTTAAACTGAAGAGCAAAGTGCTGGGGCTGACCCTGTGAGCTGGGAGAAGGCAGACTCGCACAGGAAATGGCAGCCTGCAGGTGAAAGCAGAGCATTAATTCCAGGTCCCTTGTGTAATTAATGAAAAGGCTACTGCGTGTAGTTCTGTGCTACCCTCGGTTTAACTGTATTCTGTTCTCTCTCCACTATTTCACAAACACAGACTCCAACCAAAGAGAAACAAGGATGATAATATTTTTTTAATTGGACAGTTTTACAATCATTTTAACAGAGATATTCGTGTGTGTTTTGTGGTTTACTAGAAAAGCTACAAAAAAGAAACATTTGGGTATATGTGTGTGCGTGTGCGTGTGTGTGTGTGTGTGTGTGTGTGTGCGTGCATGCGTGTGTGTTTATATATTTCATGAAATATGAAAAAGCAATACTGTATGCCAGAAAATAATTTTTCCAATGTCCTGCTGAATTGCTGGCATAGACTTTATATCAATGGCCTTTGAAAATATCAGATAAAAGAGCAAACTAAAGCAGCCAGTTGTTTTCCATTTGAGGAAACATTGCTTTGTGACATGCAGCTATTGTTTTTTTATTACTTTGCTATGCTTTTGCATGAAACTGGATAGTATTGTTTTCAGAAAAAAATTCTACGGCCAGGTTTGTTCTATCCCATCGATCTGTTTTTTTAATGTATTATTTTTTTATTCATATACCGTATGTCAGACTTAGAAGAAGTCAGCATCAAAAAGAATGCAACCTCAAATTTTATATATGATGGTCACCTCAGCTCAGAGGCAGAAGTCCCTCCTCTGGGACAGCAGTGCATTTTGCAGCCCCTCTTTTCATCTCTGGGCAAAGGGCCCACTGGCCTGAAAGCAGGTAGGGAGAGATGGACAATTTTGTTAGAAAGCTCATAAATCCTTACCCGGCAGGCATAATCACAGTAAATGGGGATACTGAAAATCCTTTTCAAAATCAATAAAAATCTTACAACTGAATTATTATATGGTGATATTTCTCATGGGATTGAGTTTAGGCCCCACATGTTCATGATATTATCAGCTTGATATTATGTAATTTCGAAAATATTCAAAGTAAATCAGTCTTGTCTCACACATTTAATTTACCTATTTTCAGTTTAAGTCCCCTATACAGAGGTCTGGAGGTCATGCAATGCTAGTGACAGGTAATAACTTCAATCCAACCCAAGAGAGTGAGAATTCTTGTCTCTGTATGCATTAGTAGAGAATATTTGTAATCACTAAATGCTTTTATTTTGCAATTACATGGCATTCATTATTTTAGCGGACATTTACTTCAAGAGTTTTAAATGCCCACCATTGCATCAATATGGGAAGCAATGTAATACAAGCAATGTAATGCAAAACTTATAACATAGCTACAAAGCTTACATAGCTAAATTAGAGAATTACATTTAATATTGGGTATATGATTATAAAAAGAAATGTGAATCCATGAACAGTAGAGGTTTTATACATAGCCACATGCTTTCTTTATCATCTTAGCTGGTAAAGCCTTCCACACACAATGCGTTTATAGCATTGTCTACTGCAACCATATTGCAATGGTTGTGTTGTGAAAGGCAAGAATATTATAATATGAGGGTCAAATACTTGTCCAAGATATGTAACCTAATTCTTTCCATAAATCTAGTTGAGTCTCCAAAAACAGAACTTTGTCATGACATACAGTTGTTTTATTTGGCTCCATCTGTAGGCCAAAATAATATCTTTATTTGTCAATATCTCATTGATCACCAAGACTTTTAAAAGTCTTCAGAAATGCCCTTTCCTTTCTAAGCAATAATGAGGGCCATAGTAAAGGTGTCTAAAAGATTATACACTCATACTTTACAGTACATAGTGGTACCATTGCCTGAATATAATAAATGCCCAAAATATCACAGAAACATGGAAAATACATGCAAAAATTATTATGTATTGCGTGTACACAATTCATATACTGTTTTATTGCTAAACTTCATATGGCATAAAATGAAAGCATTAGCTTAGTTAAATCTAGAGCAATGTATATACTCATACTCATGTGCCCTTTAAAGTTGACCCAGTTGTTTAATTTAGCAAATGTATGACGTAAAGTTAACCATGAAGGAACCACAAAGTTACTTTCAATATTATTTAAACAATGCACTCTGTATGTGTGATCTAAGACTTCCTTCTTCCTTTTCAGCCATTTTAATTAGATTCCAGCACTCATACAGGCTCCAGGTCTTACTGACTTATTATCAATCAGGAGCTACTTCAGATTGAGGAGGTGTATCAGCACCAAGTTCAGTCTACATTCTTTTCATGAAAATATTGCTGGAAGGTAAGTGTATCATTTGCTAAACAGATTCATTGAGTTATTCTGCCTGTTCTCCAGGAAGCCCAACATGGCATTTATGAAAAATGCATATGCAGACTGAATCAATTTCGCTCATATTTATTTTGGCAAACATCAAAAAAGAAACCATCTTTCTGCAAATCTATATCAAATTTAGCTTAAGGCATAATGTCCCATAAGAAATTCTATTTTGTCTTCTAAAATGAGTTGTATATAATGTCCTTAGGGCTTACAATTCATGTTCGTCGAAGCCTGCCTATCAACACATTGAAATAAAACAAAATATTCATGTGAGGAATATAAACTCTATATGAAAAATTAACACTTTCAGTATTTTCCAAATCTTAATCCCACTGTATGTAGACTCATATGCCTCAGACCAAGAAGCCATCCATCCATCCATCCATTATCTTAACCCACTTATCCTGAATAGGGTCGCAGGGGGGCTGGAGCCTATCCCAGCATACATTGGGCGAAAGGCAGGAATACACCCTGGACAGGTTGCCAGTCCATCGCAGGGCACACACACCATTCACTCACACACTCATACCTATGGGCAATTTAGACTCTCCAATCAGCCTAACGTGCATGTCTTTGGACTGTGGGAGGAAACCGGAGTACCCGGAGGAAACCCACGCAAACACGGGGAGAACATGCAAACTCCGCACAGAGAGGCCCCGGCCGACGGGGATTCGAGCCCAGGACCTCCTTGCTGTGAGGCGGCAGTGCTACCCACCGCACCATCCGTGCCGCCAGACCAAGAAGCAATATTTACAATTGAAGTATACTTCAATGCTACAGTTTACATTCAAGTAATTTATAATGAGCTTTTTACAGGATAATTTCACAGTGTAAATTACCAGAATAATTAGCTTTTTCCATAAGAAATATAGAAAGTTTCACATTGACAAAAAATATTTTGACAGTTTTGCTTGATCAGCATTTGCCATTTCTCTAATGGTATGCTCTTTTCAGGCTCTCTGTCAGACTTTACAGCATGCTTTTGGGGACCCTTAAATCCTTTTACATTCAGGACATGTAGTCACTTTAATGTAGTCATCATTCCAACTGCACCTCATCCCAACTTCACTACAAATATTTCACATGCTTTCAGTCAGAGGATTTTATCTGTTGTGGAAGAACAAACTCATTCAGATGGATTTGTGTTTACTAACTGTTTGATACCTGAACTAGGTAAAGTAGGTAAAACTGCAAACTTCATCCCTTCCCATTCATTCATTATCCTAACCCGCTTATCCTATCCCAGTATACCTTGGGCGAAAGGCAGGAATAAAAACCCTGGACAGGTCACCAGTCCATCACAGGGCACACACACCATTCACTCACACACTCATACACTCATACACTCATACACTCATACCTATGGGCAATTTAGACTCTCCGATCAGCCTAACCTGCATGTCTTTGGACTGTGGGAGGAAACCGGAGTACCCGAAGGAAACCCACATGACACGGGGAGAACATGCAAACTCCACACAGAGAGGCAGACGGATTCGAACTCAGCACCTCTTTGCTGTGAGGCGGCAGTGCTACCATGTGTGCCGCCCCATCCCTTCCCAGATACAGAAAATGAACATATTCCCAGCTCCCGCTTGAATGGTCAAGGTTATCTAATATATAGCCCCTCATGCAACCCCTCATTTCTAAACAAGACGTGTCTCTATCAAAAAATGTCAAGTGTAGGCCTGGATATGATATGATTTAGTTGATGAGCCCCTTTATATGAACATACATTTTTTGCCCGCCAGTTTTACCCTACCTGTCCTGCTCATGCCGGCAAGAGTGCATGTAATCTGAAATACAAGTAAAGCGTGCTACAATATGAATGCATTGTAGCTCTAGCTTACATTTAGTCCATGTTGCAAGTCTTTATGTTGCAATGGTGATTATTGAGACTAATTGCCTTCCCAATGTTGGATTGTGATGCAATGAATTATTTATTTAATCAATAAAGCATTGGCAGGTTTATAATCAGGACTGTAATATGAACCACTGCCTTACACAGTACTGTCCTGATGGGAGAATTGTTTATTATATAGCTCATACTGTATGTATGATACATCTGTTCATGTTTACAAATGTCATCTTGCAGTTTTTCCTGTGACTTAACACACACTCTATGGATCACGTGTCAAATCTGGTAAGAATGGGGCAAACATTGTAGGAGAAATACCAACAAGTATATTTTTCTAAATAAATAAAAATGGAGAATCCAATATGGTGCAGGTTATGGGTCTTACTGTAAGATATTATTTGTTCAGGAAGAGATTATGCATATGTGGAAAATATGTGGTGGATGTACATGAAACAGGATTTTCCAGCCATATCAAATATGCCTGCCAAATTCTGTGACTTTTTGAGCATGCGAAAGAGACTAGACCTTCTGTGGGCTGAAATGCCTTGTCACTGAGAGACGTCAGAGGAGAATGGCCAGACTGGTCAAAGCTGACAGGAAGGTAACAGTAACGCTAATAACCACACATTACAACAGTGGTATGCAGAAGAGCACGTGTCAAACTTCTAAGTGGATAGGCTACATCAGCAGAAGACTTAATAAGTCTAATAAATACCTAATAAAGTTCTCACTGCCTGTACATTGCCTGTCATTATCAAATTTTATTTAAATATTATGCTTATATTGCATCTGAGCTGCAAATAGTTTTATTGGGTATTGTATTCCTGCTTTACCCCTCTTAATGCAGAGGCAGAGATTTTATGAGATATTGTGGCATACCACACTTGAAACTGACATTAAGCACTGCCTGCAACCATGATAACTAAAAATAAAAAATGGTTTTGAGGGGGGTGTAAAAGTAAATGGCTCTTTAACTCCAGTGGAAATGGATGTGAGGTAATGACTGAAGATCTACCTCTCTTTGTACCATGACTGCACAGCAGAGACAGTATTTAAGCTCTCAGCACAATATCCTTCATCGGATTTGGCTGTATAATCTATAAAAAAACAGCAATTGTTGCACATGCAAAAGATTATGACACATGAATCCTTTTTTAAGGTCTCAAAGATGTATTGACTTGTTTGGCCTTAAGTTAAGCCAGATGAAGACAATTCCAGAGCTTAACAAATACTTTGAATAAATGCTTTGACCCTTCTAACCTGGTGTTTACTCTCAACAGGCATGGCATATTCTAAGCATCTGACTGAGCGCTGGAAAATAAAGATAATTGACTCATACATATGGGGGAAGGCTAAAAGAAGCCAGCTTAGAATTCCCATGGTCAGAAACATCATTAAGAAATGGAAGTTACGGGGATCTGTTGACGTCAAGGCAAGATCTGGAAGTCAGAGATAAATCTCTGATAGGACTGCTCATAGACTGGTCTGTTAAGCAAGCAACACTCACATATCACTTCAAAGGACCTGGTGGCTTAGCTGACACCAGAGAAGTGATGCACCATTCCACTGTGCACAAAGGTTACACAAAAATGATTTGCATTGAAGCATTGTCAGAAGGACACTATTCCTGCAATCTCATCACAAAAGTCAACATATGATATATGCAACACAATACTAGTTGTAGACTGATGAAATACTTAACTTTTGGGCCAAAACAGCCAAGAATACATGTGGAGAAATACTTGGGAAGCATTTTAAGAAAAGAACACCTTGCAACCATTAATGGATGTATTATGCTTTGGGTTGTGTGGCAGATATTTTTTAGATCTGGATGTAAATTCATGTGTGATCGGAACCTAACTAACAACTTCCTCCGGAATTATCAAACACGCATAGACACAGCTTTTTTTTTTTTGTATCCACGTATGTTGATAAATAGTGTGAGGGCCGACGGTCCAAGGCTAAAGTTAACTACTCGTGCACAGTAACGTTACGTTCTTGTTAGCAAGGAAAAACCTCCACAGGACTCCGGTGTAACAAGATGACAAGCGAATATTTATTCACGTTCCACAGCGAAATCTTCATACAGGAGTATTCAAAATAGGAATTTCCAAAAATATAACTTAGGCTGGCTCTTTATGCCACGTTACTAATAGCTACGGTAAGAAAACTGTTTAGCTTCAGTCTCCCAAGTCACCGCCGACTCTACACTGACAAACCTAGCCGCTCCCGAACATGATTACAGAAAGGTGCGTTCTTCTTAAAGTGACAGTAGCCCTAATATTCTGTCATGAGCTCTGAGCTAAATAAAACGTTCTCATATGCTTATCTATGTCAAAACAACATATCTAATGCAGATTCTATCCAGAGTTATCAACGTAAACATTATAGAGTAATTAGGAAAATATAAAACAATAATCCTAATACAGCCATGATGAATTATAATGTCCAAAGTAGGCTAAGGCTGTAAGCAACTAGCCTATAGAAATAAGGTGTAAACCTAATCTTAATTCAAAACACATCTAAGAATACCTTGGCTCCTATATACTGGCCCCTAATTGTACTTCTAACCAAGAGACAATTACTAACAACCAAAAAACTAGGAGCCAACAACTAAAACACTATAGTAACTGACAAGTTTCTCTGCTGCTGGATAACCAGTACCTGGCGCCAGAGGTTACAAGCACATAGCACACCGTAGGAGGACAGTCTTTACCACCGCCTCATGCAGCTTCTTGGAGAAGACAGACCTTGGTGATGGGTCTACCTAACGTGGTTGTCTTCGTCTTGACGCGGACCCGGCGCACGAGCCCGTGCTTGTCAGGGACCGCCTCGATGACCTTGCCCAGGACCCAGGAGTTGCGGGGCGCAGTCATCGACGATCAGGACGACGTCCCCCTCAGCGAAGTTGCGTGACACACGCGTCCACTTCTGCCTCTCTTGTAGCTGAGGTAGATATTCTCTTGTCCATCGTTTCCAGAATATGTCTGCCATATACTGGACTTGTTTCCATCTCCTGCGAGAGTAGAGATCTTCCTTCACAAAGAGGCCTGGAGGCAGGGATGGCTTTGACTGGAGGAGCAATAGATGGTTGGGGGTAAGCGCTTCCAGGTCCGTAGGGTCACTGGAAGCCTTGGTTATCGGTCGACTGTTGATGATGGCTTCTGCCTCACACAAGACAGTGTGTAGGCCTTCTTCATCCAGAGTCTGGAGCTTTAAGGTGGTGCTGAGAATCTTCCTGACCGACCTGATCATCCGCTCCCAGACTCCGCCATGATGAGAACCGGTTGAGGGATTGAAGATCCACTGGATCCCCCTCTGACGCAGAGTGTTCTCGATCTTGGAGCTATTCCATTGTTCCATGGCTCTCCTTAGCTCACGCTCCGCTCCAACAAAGTTGGTCCCGTTGTCCGAACGGAGGACTTTCACCTGGCCTCTCCTCGCTAGGAAGCGACGAAAAGCGTCAATGAAAGAGTTCGTGTCCAACGACGACGCAACCTCTAAATGGACAGCACGGATAGCCAGACAGGTGAAGATAATGCCCCACCTCTTCACCACGTTTGACTTCGAACGGACCGAAGTAGTCTACCCCAGTGTTGGTGAAAGGGGGTTCATCTGGAAGGACCCTGTCCTGGGGTAAGTCCGCCATCTGTTGTTGTCCAGCAGCACTATATGAGCGTCGTCATGTTACACACTTGGAGAGGACTCTTCTTATGACTGCGTGAGCACCAGGGATCCAATACTTGAGTCGCAGCTTGGACAGCACATGGTTACGACCGCTGTGACCCACGTTCTGGTGAATATCTCTCAGAATAAGCTCTGTCACATGGAGATCCTTAGATAGGATGGCAGGGTGCTTAGCCTCTTCAGGCATCGCCGATCTGCCGAGTCTTCCTCCAACTCTGAGGATTCCATCCTGTAGTACGGGTTTGAGCTTGTAGATATGACTGCTCATCTTGATGTCATCACCTTTCTGAAGCGCAGAGATCTCTTCAGAGTATTTCTGCCGCTGACTGAAACGAATAATCTCAAGCTCTGCTTCCTTTATGTTCTCCACAGTGAGGCTGGTCTTCGCAAGGCTTGCCTTGAAGATCTTCATCTGTGTCTGAACCTCAGACTGTGTGAGCGAAGCATTCATCTCTTTCCTCTTGCGACACAGAATCAGCAGAGTGCTTCTCAGTTTCAGCATCCAGCCGACTGCCTTCTTGAGGCGGTTCCAAGAAGAGAAGTGTTCCGGGAACTGCTGAACTGTGTCCAACTGCTCTTCAGCTGCAGTAGCGCTGACCACGGCGTTCCTTACCTCTGGGTCCTCCATGGTTAGGTCCCCAGGGTGGTCTGGGTTCTGTGGCCATTCCTCCTCGGGCTTGGTGAGGAAGTCCGGCCCCTGTATCCAAGTCTTATAGCGCGTCCTCTTGACGCGTAGTCAGCAGGATTCTTTGCAGTATTCACGTACCGCCACTGTCGTACTTCTGACAGCTTCAGGATGGTCTCCACTCGATTAGCTACAAAGGTGCGAAACCTGCTGGTTCTGTTCCCGATGTATTTGAGCACAGTGGTGCTGTCTGACCAGAACATTGACATTGATTCCTCTAGGCGGAGCTCCAGTTCTGATCTCAGGGTCCTGTCCATGCGCGCTGCCATGGTGGCCGCTGCTAGTTCCATGCACGGGATGGTGAGGGGCTTGAACGGCGCCACTCTGGCCTTTGCCATGACGAAGGCAACATGAAGCTTGTTGTCGTCGCTCTTCTGTAGCAGGTAGCTCACAGTTCCGTAGCCTTCTTGGCTAGCATCTGCGAAGTGATGCAGCTGGTTGCTTGTTGCCTTGCCGAAGCCCTTAGGCTTGAAACACCGAGACAGTCCAAAATCCTCCAACAGACGAAGGTCCTCCATCCAGCTGGACCATTGTAGAGCGAGCTGCTCGGGAATGTCATCATCCCATCCAAGTTTGAGTCTGCAGAGCTCTTGGAGGATCCTCTTCGCTGTCAAGACCACCGGCCCTAGGATACCCAGCGGATCGTAGATTGAGCCAACTACAGAGAGGATGCCTCTTCTTGTGGGTGGTCTTTCTTGTAGGACGATCTTGAACTTGAAGTTGTCACTCTCAGTACACCACCAGACTCCCAAAGCTCACTCGACTGGGAGCATGTCCAGGTCCAGATCCAGTTCCCTAAGTTCCTCGGCCCTCTCCTCTGCAGGGATCACGGATAGCACGGCTCGGCTGTTGCTCACCCACTTAGTTAGCCGGAATCCTCCTGAATCAAGGATAGCCCTCAAGTCGTTGCACAGGGACACAGCCTCCTCTTCTGAGCTAACTGACTTGAGGCAGTCATCGACGTAGAAGTTGTGTAGCACTGTGTCGACTTCAGCGGCGCTGTACTGTTCTCTGTTGTCTTGTGCACACCTCTGTAGGGCGAAGCTGGCGGAGATGAGGTGGCACCGAATATGTGCACCGTCATCCTGAACTCCACCAAATCTCGGCTGATGTCACCGAAAGGCCACCAGAGAAACGGGAGAAGGTCTGCATCCTCAACTGGCACCCTGACCTGGTGGAACATGGCCTCCACGTCTGCCATGACAGCCACCTCCTCTTGTCTGAACCTAGTAATGACACCGAGCAGAGTACTGGTTGGATCCGGCCCCTGTAGCAGCTGGTTGTTCAATGTGGTACCTTGGAACGACGCTCCACAATCAAACACCACTCAGATCTTCATCTTCTTGGCATGGTACACGCCATGGTGTGGCAGGTACCACACCTTTCCATCGCTGCGGCTAAGCTCCTCACTGGGAACCTTTACTGCGT
The DNA here is from genome assembly GCF_963514075.1 of Conger conger. Taxonomy (NCBI): domain Eukaryota; kingdom Metazoa; phylum Chordata; class Actinopteri; order Anguilliformes; family Congridae; genus Conger; species Conger conger. Next base: position 62,333,673 of record NC_083761.1, on the reverse strand, counting down.
AGCCCTTTGCGATCCAGTCATCCACGAATGCAGCAGAGTAATCAGCCTGGAACTGAGGATTCTTCATGAACTTCTTCCTTAAGTTGAGAGCTCGCTGTTCAGCTACTCTTCTGTTGTTCGGCATCTTGAAAACTGTGTTCCTCAGTGGTAGGCCGATGCTGTAGTCTCCCTCCGTCAGTTTCGCAGACTCCGAGACCATTTCCAGAAACTGGATGTTGTCCCTCGACATCTCCAGCTGGTCGTCTTGACACTCTGGGAAGTCGTTCTTGAACTGTTGAACTGTTGACTCCACAGCTCATCTAGCGTGGCCACTGATGTGCAGTTGGATGTGACCTGTATGAGTCCAATGGCTCCTATAAATAGCAATAAATCTTAAACAAAAATCAAGTTCACAGAACTTATGATTAACATTCGCCCATAAAATACCTCGAGAAGGCCAATGGAATTAAATTCCAGGCAATTTAAAGAGATTAAAGTAACTTGCCCTAAAATGCTGTGTAGCCTACACATGACCTGATTTGTTTTTGTCAATATATGACTGTGTGTGCTACAGCTACTTTGTTACATCATGTCTTTGCGAACATTAAAATATGTATTAAAACTTATTTAGGAGTTAACAGTTGTTTGGCATTATTGTTCATTGTTTATTCTGTTCAAAAATGCTGATTGTCCTGGTGGAGAAACATAAAGAGCTATAGACCGGTTGTATAAAGACAACATTGAAAGATATGTTAGCCACAAACCCTCGAGCACCTATTTCTAAAGGTCACATCTACGCTTGCCACCCGCACTTCCTCACCTCAGCAACCTAATTGGAGAACTTCCCAAACACTTCTTTAATATTGTCCTCTAAGGAGACCATTAACTCAATAAAGTAAACTCTCTGAATACAAAACCATAGCATATCTCAACGAGGTTGAAACAATAATTGCAGAACTTGGAATTGCCTGGTCAGGTTCACTTGACCAATGATTCATTTCCAGTCCCTTGCCCTACACAATCTAGCAATATTATTTTTACCCATGCATGAACATCACAATTCTGCCACTCCTGCGCGGAATTCACCTTGCTATTTCCACTATAAACAGGAAGGAAATTGACCTTGATGTGTTTGCTTTCAAAAACTCCAGCCAAACATTTAAGAACTTGATTATGTAGTGTACTGTAGCGACCCTGCCTCAAGCTAACCTTACAGCCTGACAAAATATGCTTCAATATAAAAATTCCACTGCAGAATTTACAACTATCATCTTCACCTACCCATTGCCTCAGGTTCAGCTGAGTCATAGGTAGCTTCAATAATAAATGTAATTCTTGCTCGCTTCCATAGCCCACATATCACGAAAGCTGACTTTCCTCCTTTCTACAGTCTCCCAGCTCATCTATTGTCACTGTATTGCTTGCAAAGTAGCTTTTATATACCTGTCTGTACCTGCTGCCTTATGTTACTGATTACTATCTTCCTCCTCTCTGACACCATAGCTTTAGCCAATTAATTCCATGCATCACCTGATCCTATCCCTGCCCTCCCCTTTTGCACCTGGCCAACCACATCCCTATGTTCTAGTGCTCTCTGAGCATGCTGGACTATCTCCCTCGGGTAACCCTTCCGATTCAAATGATCGAAAATAATTCTACATTAAAATGTCATAAATATGTCTTGTTTAAGGTTGTTCACTCTGCAGGTTGTGTTCTCAAAAACCTGAACACGTGAAGGAAAATATCAACAATGCTACTGTCATGTTCGTCCCAGACATATTGCTGTCTACACAATTAAACTATGGTTGAAATAAATGCGTTGACGTTTACTCGTATTCGACACATTTATGATTCAAAAACAATTTATACTGTATATATTGTGATGTTTTTAAAATGGAAGAAATATGTTTCTAATTTAGAGAAGTACATACATAGTCAATGCTTGGTAGATTGCTTCTAGCAGCAGTTCCACTGTAATTCTTCTCAGATATGTCTGTAGGAGCACATTTAGATTTGGGAATTTTCTCTACATTCCTCCATGCACATTTACTCCTAGTCTGCCAAGTTTTATGGAAAGCATCAGTGGACAGCAAGTTCCAGGTCATACCACAGATTTAATGTCATTTGCATCTGGGCTTTTGACTGTGCCATTCTAGAATACGGACAGTTTTTAAATCATTCATGAGTAGTTTTTGTGTGTTTGTCCTGACTTATCTTCCAGAATTGTCCATTTTTATGGCAGGGATGGTGTTATCTGGGTGATAGGCAACGATTGCTTGACAACAAACATAGCACTTTGTTTTCAGACCAAAGAGCTCAACTTTAATCTCTGCAGGCTGCAAAATCTTTTTTCAGTAGGTCTCAGGGTCTGTCACATGATTTCTGCTAAACTCCAGGTGTGACTTAATGTTGGCCCATCTCAAAAGTGGCTTCCATGTATCAACTCTCCTAATGAGTTCTAAAGAGATTGTTGACCTCTGTTTCACAATTTCTCCCATATCAGCCAATGGGAAATGGGAGAAATGGGAGAAATTTCACAATGACAATTTCCCTTCTCATCTGGCTGCACTATTAGCACAGCCTGATATATAATCATCCACACAGACGGACCTTGTTAATGTATAATGTGCGGCCCTTCTTTGTTTGTTCGTCACTCTGCTATCTCCTGGTGATCTTATTCTCACCTTCCTGTCAGCTGTTTGGCCCTTCTCCCCTGACCTCTCTCATTAACAAGGTGTGCTTCATGTTTTTAGTTTTTTGCACCATTCTCTGCAAACTCTAGAGACGCAAAAATTTCAGGAGATCGACAGTTTCTGAGATTCAAATCACCCAGTCTGGCACCAACAATCATTCCACACTCAAAGTCTCTTAGACCACATTTCATCCCCGTTCTGACATTTGGTCTAAAAAACAGCTGAACCTCTTGAACATGTCTGCATGCTTTTATGCATTGAGTTGTTGCCACATGATTGGCTGAATACATATTCTACCTAATAAAGCGATCACTGAGTGAATATTTTAATTCGATTTTGCAACACAGCAAAATGAGAAATAATCATTGAGGGTGAAATTCTCTCTCTCTCTCTCTCTCTCTCTCTCTCTCTCTCTCATAGGAAAAATAAATAAAAAATACTGAATCCTGGAACAGATTACAGACAGGCTAGCTTTCCTCCCACATGAGGCCATGGTCCAAGAAAAGTACTGAGGTTTTTTGCATTCCAGTTTGTCTCAAAGCAAAGCGGGGAAATCCACAATGACCAGAGCCTTCCACTCACGCCCACCTGTCCGCATTCCTGGACAGAACCTCCACCCACAGAGCGAGTCAACACACGGCAGTAAGGCTACTGTGACCCTGACATCCATCTCAGACCACAGAACCCAGCCCCAGCCAAGCCATGCCATTGGTCCTGCAATGGGTGTCACCCACAGTACACTGTGTTAAGAAGCTTCGCTCTCACTCTCTAAACACTCTATCTTAGTCTCTCTAGTAAGACTTGTCTTTAGATAGAATGATTTTCTGCTCTTGCAAGTTAATTAAAAAGTCTAAAATAAAAAAGAAATAAACACCTCTGCTGTACATTTAGACATGCAAACAAAAATCTCTAAATCCTGTCTTCTTCTACAGCTTTGGAGAGAAGACTGCAGAATACGGTGGCAGAATGACACTTCTATTTCAGAGTCACTGTCAGAACTGATGATGAGCCCTGTGACTTCTACTTCCACTCACTGAGCACTTTATTAGGTCAGCAGTTACAGAAATACTCAAACCGGCCCGCCTGGCACCAACAATCATGCCACGGTCAAAATCTAAATCATTCCCCATTCTGATGGCTGATGTGAACATTAACTGAAGCTTCTGACCAATATCTGGATAATTTTATGCATTGCATTGTTGCCACACAATTGGCTGTTTCATACTCGGATGTTCCAAATAGAGTGCTCAGTGAGTGTTTGTTTGTCCATTAGAGAGATGACAGAGTGCAGGTCTGTAGGAGATTGTTAAGCTTGATGAAAATAAGAAAGAAAAAACATAAGACAGAAAGAAGTTGTGAGTCTAGAGATAAGTGTGTCCTTATTGTGTTGGAGGATGCCAATGTATTTTGATGTGTTTTATTTTGTCAGACATTATCAATGTCGTATTGGTTGTCTGCGTTTCCATCCAGTAAATTGTGTTCAGGTCCATTGTATTTTGATGTGTTTTATTTTGTCAGACATTATCAATGTCGTATTGGTTGTCTGCGTTTCCATCCAGTAAATTGTGTTCAGGTCCATTAAATTTCAAGTTGGTGATGATGAGCTTTATATGTTGTTAAATCAGACTGCAACCTTTGGCATGGTAGATATGATATTAGTTCTGTTCAGTTACTGATATATTTCAGCTCAGGTCAATTTCCAACTATTTCTACCATTTCAGGTTACTGCCAGCTACATATACTTATGCTCTCCCCAATGTAATTGGAACTCAATAAATACAGCATCCTTTCCATGTTCTTGAAGGAGATAATGGCTTCTCCATAACCCTTTCTTTCTCACTTACTAACACATTCAGTCACTTAATTCTAACAACTGTGTGAGAGATTCACTGATACCTACATAGGTGAAAGTAATGCACTCAAATGAGTCCTGTTTCTGGAAAATTTAAATGTGGAAATTTGTGAAAACGGACCAGGCAAAGTCAGAAACATCACCTCAGCACCTCAAAGACTGGCTGAAGGTCCATGTTATATTGTGAGTAGTATTTAAAAAGCATTAGAATCACTAATTTATCTTAGATATCAGACTTATATGGCACATTTTTAAGATGAGCGATCTTTATCATCATAATGGAATGAGACAAGGGGACCCATTTCCCTTGGGCTGATTTAGATAGTTTCACAACATCAAGCTCATCATGTCTTATGCCACAGTATGTCACCCTTATAACATTTAGCCTTTAGCCAGTTTACATTCTTGGCTATGTCATATTTTCTATACTGTGTTACATATGAAGGTCTGTCTCCCTTTATTATGTTTATGTATTGTTTATTAAGCTATTATGTTGCATTTATGAAGGCTTTGCATGTGCTTCATAAAGCCTTTATAAGCAAAATTTTGTTTAAAGTGTGATCATTTTATATGGCATGCTTAGGTAAAAATTGAAGGTGAAACAGGCCATTCAATTGTATGCATCTTTTGCATCTCCAATAAAACCATGTAAAACAATTCAAACTAGGTGACACTTGTTCTGTGTCCCTTAGCATATATATAATTCTATTAATCCATGTCCATCTATCCATCTATCCTCTGTGTAGAGAAGATAGGGAAGGTAGAAAACATTTTTCATTCATAATTACCTGAATTGATTGAATCGTATTGATTCAAGCATGCCAATTCATATATTATAGGTATCAGTCATTTGCATACTGTAAGAATGATGACCTTGTTTGTATGTCATAATTATAAATAGGGATGGAAAAGACATGATTGGCTTGTAATGATGGGTTTTATAATTATGGTTATTATATGAATAGAATGAGTTTAATAGTAGTATAGTATTAATGTTGTTATAATCTATTTAATTATCATGTTTGATTAAGTAGTTCTTCAAAATTCAAATAATTTTTTTAGCATAATTAAAATAAGAGCACCATGCTGCAGCAGTTATTTAGATTTTACTTCAATAGCATAAAAAAGTGAAGAGAATTATTCAATAAATGCAGGTCAATCTTGTTATACTGATGTGTCAGTGGCTTAAGACTGTAATAATATTGCCAAATATGCTTATTGGAAAGCATGCTTAAATTTGGTTAGGTAAAAACAAAAGTGCAACCATGAATGAAAGAAGAAGAAGAAGAAGAAGAAGAAGAAGAAGAAGTACACTATGAACACTAAATCCTAGTTGTAAGTGTTATCCCCTTTAGCATTCCCTTCAATTGAGCAGTTTCATTTTTCTATGGGTTTTGTCTAGGTATGCCAGTGAGTTAAAAAGATTTGCACCCATACATATCCTTCAAGATTATACTTATTCCTGTGTTCCTGCTCTTAACATGATTTAGCCTTTTAGGCCATGTAGTATCTATAGCAATACATTTAAGGCTTATCTTCTCTGTATGTGGTTTGAAATGAGTGAGGGAAAAAGATGATGATACTCATGGTATTCTCTAAATCATTTCCTGATATTCTCTAAATCATTTCATGATATTCTCTAAATCATTTGAATGTCAAAAGCAGCTCTGAGCAGAGCATTAAAAGCAGAATAGCTGTATTGCTTACACTGTACTGTACTCTGTTACACTGTTGATGACTGTTTCCCTGTCAGTCATCAACTCCACTCATGACTCTTCTCCAAATAAATCCTCTCACCTGAACGCAGAAAAACATCTCAAACTGCTTAATACACCCCAGCTCGGCCGTACTCCTCTTGAAAGCATTCTCAAAATAATGCTTGAGTGTGAAAGGAAATGGCTGTGTAGCTCTATAAAATATGTCTCTTTGGGAAGGACATGACATGCTTGTGATATCACTTCAGAGCCCATTATAGTTGATCAGCAGAACTGGCTGCTTCAGCAGACCTGCTGCTCCATGGTGTATTACAGGATACAGTATTGATACAAAGCTATCTAGAGCGCAAAAAGAACAAGTAAATATTAAATACTAATAAAGTTGACTATTATATAGTGATATTTACTTTGGGACATGATATGCATACTGAAATGCAACTTTTTGAAAGATTCTGCATTACATTTAGGAAAAGAACCCAAAACACTATATTATAGAAATGCTTTAAGGCATATGTTTAAAATGTGACCTTTAAAGGTTGATTGTCAAAATAGAGAGACCTGTCCATATCTCAATTTCTCAAAGTAATATGTTCCACCCATACCCTTTTACATCTGAGCCCTTTCAAAGGTTTTGCAGTACATCACACTAGATCATTTTTGCTTTTAACCACTGGTTTGTATTGAGGGTTCAAAAATTCCTGTTCCTGATTCCTGTTATTTGAATAGTAAATCACAATAATGTAATCAATGAAAGGTTCTGTTTATCATTCCTGCTAGAGCATTTCATAAACAGTCCAATTTATGTACTGGTTCATCAAGAGCCAATAGGTTACTAGCCTACTTAAAGTTAGGGGTTGAATCCAAAATGGTTGCACCACTTTGAGCCTCTTACCAGTGGTTCTACTGACACTTGGAAAGGAAACACCAAGATATGTATGAACCTATGGTTCTATGGGCAGTACTTGAAGTGCATCCATCTGTCTCGAACGTAATCCTACACCACCTACAGAGATCTAACAAGCAGGCACATTGCCATACATCACACACAATATACATATTCTACACTGCCATGTGTAGAATCATTGCAATGGTGACAGGCAGATTTCAAGGCCTTTTGGATATTGGTGGACCCGGAAGGTTGGTGGTTAAAGTCCCAAGCCCCAGTGTAGCCACTGCACAGCTGTTGGGCCCTGAGCAAGGCCCTTAAGCCCACATTGCTCCAGGGGGATTGTCCCCTGCTTAGTCTAATTGTAACTAACTGTAAATCACTGTGGATAGTGTCAGCCAAATAACATGTAATGCAATGTAATGTAATGGCCAGCAGGCAGCAGTGCAGGTGTCAGTCTTGACCATATAGGGGGAATGAGGATGAAACACACAAGGAAAGTGTTTGAATTCATCCATCTGGACTGAATTGGGTGCATT
>NC_083761.1:61701009-61721009 GCF_963514075.1 Conger conger | reverse complement strand
TATCCTCTTTTTGGCTCTATACACCACCACAATGGATTTGAAATGAAACGAACAAGATGTGCTTTAACTGCTTTAACTTCAGCTTTAATTTGAGGGTATTTACATCCAAATCAGGTGAACGGTGTAGGAATTACAACAGTTTCTATATGTGCCTCCCACTTTTTAAGGGACCAAAAGTAATGGGACAAACTAACAATCATAAATCAAACTTTCACTTTTTAATACTTGGTTGCAAATCCTTTGCAGTCAATTACAGCCTGAAGTCTGGAACGCATAGACATCACCAGACGCTGGGTTTCATCCCTGGTGATGCTCTGCCAAGCCTCTACTGCAACTGTCTTCAGTTCCTGCTTGTTCTTGGGGCATTTTCCCTTCAGTTTTGTCTTCAGCATGTGAAATGCATGTTCAATCGGATTCAGGTCAGGTGATTGACATGACATGATTTGGAAAGGCACACACCTGTCTATATAAGGTCCCACAGTTGACAGTGCATGTCGGAGCACAAACCAAGCAAAGTCAAAGGAATTGTCTGTAGACGTCTGAGACAGGATTGTCTCAAGGCACAAATCTGGGGAAGGTTACAGAAAAATTTCTGCTGCTTTGAAGGTCCCAATGAGCACAGTGGCCTCCATCATCCGTAAATGGAAGAAGTTCGGAACCACCAGGACTCTTCCTAGAGTTGGCCGCCCGTCTAAACTGAGCAATCGGGGGAGAAGGGCCTTAGTCAGGGAGGTGACCAAGAACCCGATGGTCACTCTGTCAGAGCGTTCCTCTGTGGAGAGAGGAGAGCCTTCCAGAAGGACAACCATCTCTGCAGCAATCCACCAATCAGGCCTGTATGGTAGAGTGGCCAGACGGAAGCCACTCCTTAGTAAAAGGCACATGGCACCTGAAGGACTCTCAGACCATGAGAAACAAAATTGTCTGTTCTGATGAGACAAAGATTGAACTCTTTGGCGTGAATGCCATGCGTCATGTTTGGAGGAAACCAGGCACCACTCATCACCTGGCCAATACCATCCCTACAGTGAAGCATGGTGGTGGCAGCATCATGCTGTGGGGATGTTTTTCAGTGGCAGGAACTGGGAGACTAGTCAGGATTGAGGGAAAGATGAATGCAGCAATGTACAGAGACATCCTGGATGAAAACCTGCTCCAGAGCGCTCTTGACCTCAGACTGGGGCGACAGTTCATCTTTCAGCAGGACAACGACCCTAAGCACACAGCCAAGATATCAAAGGAGTGGCTTCAGGACAACTCTGTGAATGTCCTTGAGTGGCCCAGCCAGAGCCCAGACTTGAATACGATTGAACATCTCTGGAGAGATCTGAAAATGGCTGTGCACCGACGCTCCCCATCCAACCTGATGGAGCTTGAGAGGTGCTGCAAAGAGGAATGGGCGAAACTGCCCAAAGATAGGTGTGCCAAGCTTGTGGCATCATATTCAAAAAGACTTGAGGCTGTAATTGCTGCCAAAGGTGCATCAACAAAGTATTGAGCAAAGGCTGTGAATACTTATGTACATGTGATTTCTTAGTTTTTTTATTTTGAATAAATTTGCAAAAAAAAAAAAAAAAAACTTCTTTCATGTTGTCATTATGGGGTGTTGTGTGTAGAATTTTGAGGAAAAAAATGAATTTATTCCATTTTGGAATAAGGCTGTAACATAACAAAATGTGGGAAAAGTGAAGCGCTGTGAATACTTTCCGGATGCACTGTACGTGTGTGTGTTTCTGTGTGTGTATGTGTGGCAATACGTGTCTGTGTGTGTGTGCGTGTGTGTGTGTGTCTGTGTATGTGTGTGTGTGCGTGCGTGCGTGCGTGCGTGTGTGCATATGTGCATATGTGCATGTGTGTGTGTGTCTGAGTCTCTGTATGTGTGTGCATACGTGTGTGTGTACGTGTGTGTGTCACAGCGGGAGAGAGGCTGGAGTGTGGGGCGGACACGTCGCTCTCAGGAAGGAAGTGTCCAGCCTTCCCTCAGCACAGACGAATGAGGTCATCCATCGTAGACCCTCTGCCGCTGACAACACGTGGACATCTGTCTCCCTCTCAGCCCGACTGGGCGGAACATCTGCATCAAAGAGATATCATGGGCCAGTCTTCATTACGTACTGCAGTGGCCGCTGCTATCACTTGAAGTGCATAACAGGAAACTGCCAGAGTGGTGTTTGTGCAGATTAATGAAAATGCCCATTGCAGTGCAAGGCCAGTTTACTGATTAAGGATCAGTTGCTTATGGAAAGTTGTCATGCTTTTGTCATGTATTTGAGACATAAAAAAGAAAATGAACAGCAGTCCTTGGCAGAAGAAATAGTCCATTCCATTAATAACATTAGTTGTTTGAATTAGGTTGTGTCGCGAGTGTTTTTCCCTTTTGTCCTTTGTTCGGTAGAAATAACACGATCTTTCCATAATGCTCCATCAGCCTCATGGGAAGCAGGTAAAAAACACATCGTCGGTGTGCGGCGATATTATATTTAGTTTTCAATGACACAATTGTTTAAAATGGGCTGGTTTTTGAAAGTGAGGAAACGTGGGTTGAAATGAAGCGGCCGTTAACATCAGAAAGAGCGCTGCTCTGCTTTCTGCTGCCGGCCGGGCGAGAGGCAGGAAGCGAGGGATAATAAAAGCCGGCTCAGGGGCCAAACGAGCCCCACGTTTCTCACCGGCGGTTCACGACAGGTCGCGCATCCCTCCGTCTGACCTGCGGAGGCCAGGGCTCCTCGGGCGGCGGGACTCCACCTGTCCTTTGAGGGTTCCGTGAGCGCTGCGCAACGTGCGGTCGACAAGCGTGCCTCTGAACCTTCTGAATTTACCGCTGCAGGTACAGGAGGGAATTCCTGTGTTTTGGGACGTCTCACGAGAGAGGGAGAGATGTAGTTTTACTCAAAAGCACTTTGGAGAAATGCGCCCCCGCCCCCGCCCCCTCTTCCTGCCGAAACCTTGGCCTCGCCTGTTTGTTTTGTCTGGCCCTGTACTCACTCCCAGCTCCTGCAGTGGCACACTCAACAATGTGCTGCAAGCTAAAATTAGCTGTGGAAAAACAGCAATTAGGCCTTCTGTTCAAAAGCATGCTCCGCTGTTTTAAATCTCTCCCGACTTTCAAGGGTAAGTGGCCGGCAGCTACGCTCACACACCATGGCAACATATTTCAAGCTTGTGTTCTGAAAATCTGAACCTGGATGGATGTAAATACATACAATACGTACAACAAGCAGAGAAGGATTCCGTAAAATCTTTGTAAAATGCTGATGGATTTTATTGGCTGAATGAGATTGAGTTGGCTTGCAGGCTGAGCAGTGAGGGCTCTACTTTACTGTAATTCACTGCTTCTTCTTACTATGTAGCCTAGCTTTTGTGCACCGACTCTTGGATGTGAATATGTTTGCTTGGGAGAGAGTCCGTTTAGTAAGGTGGGGCTGTGCAGGTACAGTGTAATTTCAAAATAAAAGTTTATCTTTTTATTGACTTTGAATGATGGTGTAGGGTTGTAAATCCACACCAGAGAGTGTCTTTACATCAAAGTAAACTAAAGAACAACTGAACTGTTTAATACTGTGGCCTTTTTCCATGAGCCATGAGAGCAGATGTCGTATTATCTTAGGGTTTGGAAATACCCCCGCATTGGGCTGACTGGGTGGTATATGAGTGTTGAATAGCACTAGGTTTGTTGGACTTGGCTGTGAACCTGAAACTGAAGGCTTAAGGATCAATTGTTACAAGTTGTATTTGGAGACAATTGTCTAGCTAACTCCTGTATTCAGGAGACAGTGGGCTGAAAGAGGGAACCCTGGCTGTTCCACAAAGCATTTCATTTTAAATGAAAACTTTTATAAAAATCAGCCGGCCAGAGGCCTTGGATGGCGGCCATGTGTAAAACGGAGTTTGCACTCGACTCGGATGTCCACTTCGGGGAAATCTCATTGAAATTCCCTCTGGCTTGAACACTGGCTTCTTCCTGGCTTCAGCTATAGTCTGCACCTTCCTGCCTATTCAGAGTGAAGGGGTGGGAGTCCATAACTCCCTTCAGGCCTGCAATGTACACAGAAGGGACGGCACTGCAGTGGATCCGCCTCCCTCTCGAGGCCTGGTTCAGCACGGTTGGGAGAAACCTTCACTGAGGGAGGCTGCCCCTGAACGCTCTTTTACGAGGTGTCCACATACAACCTCTGTCCCTGAAGACCAGAGTTATTCAAAGTCTGTGTCCTCCATAGTCTGTGTCTCGGGTGAAATAGCCTGCGCTCTCCACAGCCTGTCCTCTGTAGTCCGTGGTCCCTGTCCTGTGTCCTGCCCAGCTCATGGTCAAAGAATGACAGAGAGGCAAGAGTGAGAGCCCAAATCAATGTAATTCAGGGTCACAACGGTCGACCCACGTGTAAGACATTTCCAAGGAAGTCATGTGACGCGCTGTTACTGGAAGAGAATTTTAGCCGTTCTTCCAAAACACACAGCTGTCCTTCCAAGGCTGGGGTTTGGCCTTTGGGCTGTGGCGCATTGCTCAGTTCTTTGTGTGGTGGTAATTGTCTGCGCCATTCGAGCCTCCGTCCGCATCACTCCCGCCCACTGTGGTGATGCGACATGGGGACCTCAGCCACGCCTGCTGGGGGAGGGTGGCTGTACCTGTGGGGGTAGAGAGAGGTAGAGGGACAGGCATTGAGAAAGAGAGACAGAGAGACAAAGAGACTTACCGAGAGTATATGCACGTTGATGACTATGGCAGCAGTCTGAGAGCTTGCTGCTTTGGCACCTGGACTCTGGCTGCTGATTGGCCGAGAGAGAGGCAGGAAGTGTGGGCTGGTAGGTAGCAGGAAGGAGCGGGGCTCTGCTGAAACCCTAGCCTCTCTCAGCACAGACTATGCTCACTCAAGGAGTGAACATCAGCTTCGGCTGCCAGAGCGGCCCCTTTCTCCTGGCTTCATTTTTTAAATGAGTAAACCTGGCAGATCAGCCGCACGCTCGGTCCGGGTCGCCAGATGCGGCAGACTTCATTCGTTAAGGTCGCAGAAACGGCAACATTACTCAAATTAATGAAAATTTGGCCTCGGAAACGTCAGTCTGTTATGGTCATTAATCTGGCAGTGGGTGGTCTGTCCGAGCCTAGAATGAGGACTCGGGTTTCCCTCTGTTCCCGGGCCAAGGCGCTAGGAATTCTGGGTAGGATAAGGGAGAGGCACGATCCAGGAGCGGCCTCTCCTTGTTCCCCTGTCCTTCACCTGTGACACTACAGAGGGTTCAGTAGGAGGGGAGCACACAGGACATGCAGGAGCTTTAACACCACTGGGCCCGTGGGTAAAAGGTCATGTCATGTGACGTGGCCTGCATCTCAAACTCCTTTCTTAGGTAGTATTCTAAGGCAGGAAGGCATTGAGTGCCGACCCATTCGAAAGAATCAAAAGAAAAGATGATGCCTTCTAAGGTGTCTTCATTTGGACTATTTTGAAGGCAGCATGCATTCATCCTTTGCCGGGTAGGATATCCCATTATTGTTTGCAATTAACTTTAGGCTTCTTACTTTCATTAATTCAATGGCAGCTGAAATCAGCATCAGAGATCGAACAGAACTGAACATGTCCAAAAGTGCATGTATACAGCGAGCTCAATATTTTGTTGTAGTTATATTTTTAAACTACACTGTAATTACTTAACACCCTAAAATAATGCATTTAATGTTTTTAAGCCTCTGTGAGCTTTCCATGAGCTTGGCATCTAAACTGCTTGTAATCACGCATCACGTAATCACGTTACTTTCTGTTACTTTCACATTACTTTCTCCCTGACGTCTTCCTGCCTTCAAAGTGCGTCTCATACGTGCTGCTTTGGTACTGTCTAAGCACCTCAGAGGACACTGCTTTGAAGGACAGTGACTACTTAGGCAGCGAAGCAACGACGCATCATGGCAACCGCTTTGGGTTTGATATGGGCTCTTGTGTGTCAGCTCGCTCCCTCTCCCTCTGCGGGTGAAGCTGTGCACTGAAGCCTGCTGGGGTGGAGGAGGACCTGTGGTGACCCCCTGTCTGGAGGATCAGTGAGGGGATGCGACCTCTCGCTGGACGAAGTTTGGAAAGGTCAGACTGCACCCTGCTCCCCTGTGGATGAGATTTCACCGCCGTGCTGCCAGGTCTTGCCGCGATGGCTGCCGTGCTCACGCCATGGCTGCTGTGTCCGTGTCGGGGGTTGCCAGGTCTGCGCTTTTGTCTGCCGTGCTGTATGCTTAGGCCTGTTGCTGCAAGGCCCTGCTCTAGGCTGGGGTACTGTGAGGTTAGCCAGCCTCCTTCTCTCAGTTTTTTACAAGCAGTGAGGCTAGCTTCATTAGCACCATTCGAGAATGAATTGGCCTGCACTGTAGTAGGCACCCTAATTTCTGCTGGATCCAAGGATTCCAAAAACAGAGCCCTACAGCAAACTCCAGGAAATGTACAGCACATATTGATATCTGAGGTGTTGGCGAATCAAAGGCACAATCAGAAATGCAGGGGCATGACACAGCACGATCGGGGCGAGCCACTCCTGAGGACATGTGAGACAGGCCAGATGGGCTCCTCCTCAGGCTGGCTCCGTCAGACGAGCGAGTGTGTGTGTGTGTGCGTGCGTGCGTGCAACCGGAGGGTGTGAACGCTCTCTTCTCAACACAGATGCTCTTTCATTTCTCTTCCTGCCGGGAAGTGCACTCAGAAACAAGCTGGAAGTGAGTTCCCGATTAAAAAAAAGATCCTCTCATTCAGTCATTGTCAGCAAATGACACGGTATTTTCTTCCCTTTTCGTTCCGTTGAACGGTCTTCGATTGTCCCTGTTTTCCACCTCGCCCGTTCACCTTACTCCCGTGACGTGGGACGCCCTGCCAGAACCTCTCTCTGCACATGAGTCTAAGAGCGTTTATTTGTGGGGCCCGCTAATTACGTAGGAAATTAGTCACATCTGCCTTTGATCCCCGAGTTTGTCAGTTTACACCGGATTTCCAGGGCGTTCTGAGGCGATGATGAATGATGAGTCGGAGGCCTCATTGTGAAGTCTAGCGAAGGGCTCCTGTGGAAATATCCACCGGGAGAAGAGTGGCAATTTCAGTGCCACGAGGAGAGCATCAAACAGACGTTTATGACAACGTGGGAATCGGTCCAAACCCGTCCGCCAAAAACAGCTACTCGAGGAAAGCATCGCCCAACGATAAAGCTCCCTGCTCGCGCGGCAAACATATTCACGGCGCGGCGATAAACGCTTCTGCATGGTCTCCGAACGCAATTAAACAGATGTGGTCTGTTCTGTTTTCCTTTTTTGTTTATGTGCAGTTTCCCTGCTCAGGGCAGCGGTTTCGTAACAGGGGAGAGCTGTGGAATGCCTGGCCTGCTTCACGGCTTATGTGGCACAGCATTGCAGAGGTATTAGCTCCACCTAGTGGAGCGGAGTGGCAGTGTGGCGCTCTGATGATGGGGCTGCTGTTTGAGCCTTCAGGACAATGCTTTTCCACCCGCTCGCTCAGGTGGAGTGTCCAGTGGTCCTCCAGGCATGTGCCCCGTGCTGCTTGGAATGGAGTATGTCACCATGCATGTCATGCAGTTCAGCTACACTGTAAGAGGGAGGCACAGTCCTTTAGCATCCGGGGTTGAGAGATACACCCTAGATGTGTTGAGGTAATGTCGCAAGAATTAATTTAGACAAAGGCATTTACCTGAAGTGAAAGTGAGATAAAGAATTTTCCATTTGCAAGGAATTTTCAAGGTTTTCCCACCTTGCAGGCTGATAAGGTAGTGGCTCTGATTTTGTCTATTGTTACTCTTGCATATTTTTTAAAGTACTTAACCTACAAATTCAATTATCTGACTGGAAGCACTATTAGAAGGAAACATTAATGTCAAATGTGTGCTAGATTAGCTACTGTAGGTTCTGTATGGTTAGTCATCTGGGTTGAGCTAATTTTGTCATACCCGTACATTCCTGCATATATTAGGCTAACTAACCTTTTCATCCTTTGCGTACAGTGTGTTGTACTGTATACACTTTATTAGGAACACCTACTTATTCCTGCAATTATCTAACCAGCCAATTGTGCGGCAGCAGTGTAATGCATAAAATCATGCAGATATAGGTCAGGAGCTTCAGTTAATGTTCACATCAACTGTCAATGTGATCTAAGTGACTTTGACTGTGAAATGATTCTTGGTGCCAGGCAGGGTGGTTTGAGTACAGTCCTAAAAAGTACTGTGTCTAACACAATATAATCAGATGATAGAATAGCAATTCAAATCACAAAAGGACTTCACGCAAATAAACGATTGGACTTCTCCTCACCTTTACACATACAGGTATACGCCCTTTGCTTGGAAAAAGAATGGCACTCATTACACACAGTATGTCTGTGCACACTGTTTTTGCATGAAGAAGTAAAGCTATGTTTGTCCTGTTATTCTGGGAAGTATTTTGGCTTGCAGATTGAGAAAGACCTAATTTCTTTGCTTGGTTGAGGACGTTACGTATTCAAGCATTGAACCCTTGAGATAAACTTGTGCCAACAGAAGTGTGTCAGTGTTATAGCCAGCATGGTCACATGGGCTGTAGATGGCAGCTGCTGTGTCTCGGGGTTTTGCTGCTTGTGATCGATTTGTGTGTCTGTTGGTGATGCTTGTGTCTGTGTGTGTGGTGTGCAATGAATCAACTTGTGTATGTGTGTGCATGCATGTATCTGGAGTGTTTCTCTGTGTGTATATGTTGTATGTACACATTTCCTTAATGTGTGTGAATGCCAGGGTTTCAGCAGTAAACACATCTCTCTCCCCCCCTCTCTCCCCCTCTCTCTCTCTCCCCCCCCTCTCTCTCCCTCTCCCCCCTCTCTCTCTCTCTCCCCCCCTCTCCCCCTTCCTCTCTCTCTCTCTCTCCCTCTCTCCCTCCATAGCTGGCCGGTGTGGGGCGGTGCAGTGAGCATGGCTGAGCCGCGGCACCAGAGCAGCAGCAGTCTGCAGAGGAAGAAGCCTCCCTGGCTGAGGCTGGACATCCCCCCCGCTCAGCTGTCCCTGGATGAGCCCCCCACCTTCGTACAGGTACCTCCCCCCGGCCTGACCTCAGTGAGAACACACACCCAATACAGGTGCTGATGAACCGCCCAATAATCAAATGTCAAATGTCAAATCAGTAGCCATTTTAGCCCCTGGAAGCAGTGTGTGGACCCTTTAGCCAATCAGTAACTTATATTGATCACTGGAACACACCTAAAGCCGGCATACACTTCGCACACCAGCTGCCCGGCAGTGGTGATAAGCGCTGCTAAACAGAGAGAAGAGAACAGATGAGTGCGTTGGGTGAAGTTAATGGGTTGGTTTCTTCTGAAAATAAGGGGTAAGCCTCACTATTATCCAATCAGTGGTCAGACTGATTGGGTGCATGATGGGACCGAGATTCTGTTCCAGATTCGGCACTGTAACTCTCAACGTAATGCTGGTGTGTCTTTATCTGCCTCTACAGTGTGGATAGGTCTTTACATTTGAAGTGTCCTCACACTCAGATTTCTGTGGAAAGATCAGTCAGAGTGAGTCTGAGTGGCAATACTCCAGTTTCCTTTCAGGGATTTATTACATCATGCATGGAATACTCTTCTGAGAGGTTGTTCCTAAGAACAGCAGCGTCCAAAACTTAATTTAATCCAAAATTCAAAGAGCTCCTGATGATGTGGGCTGGTCAAAGTTCTCTGGCGAACAGCAAAATTCTCAATGGACAAATTGCACATACGCGCATCAGAGTTGGAGTCAAGACCAGACCCTGCAAGACCAAGACCCTGACCAAGACTTACCAGCTCATAACGAGGCCAAGACTGAGACCTTTGACCAAGACTGGCCACTTCCATCAATCCTAGGCATCAATATTATGCAAAAATGTAAAATGACAGAAAATTATTTTAAAAATAAATTTTAGATGTAAAAACTTTGTACATTTTTAATTTAACAAATATTTGAATGAAATTATTATGGATTATTTGAGTGATGTCTTGCTTGCACCTTCCTCTTCAAAGTTTTTGAATGCTAATTTCACACTGTCTGGTTCTGAAATTTCAGTAGCAAACTGAAACTAAATCGAATCTCGCATAAAGGAGGCAGCTAGTCAGATACTGTGCCTAGACATTTTCCAGTTACTTTTACTTCAGAACGAGCTAGCTAAGACTTGCAAAGGATATGTGATATGTAGACTATAACAAACACCATCGACAAAAAAAGCTTCATGGCTCAGAATGCTTTATAGATTTTTTTAAAATCATGCAGACATTAGGATATTTGTTCTGTTGTTAGTCTGCTTCAGTATTAGCTTTGGCAAAGTTAATGATGAAATGAATGTAATTACCTGCCGTTTAGGGGGCCTCTGAGTGAACACACATAATTTCTTCTTTTATCGCCGTGTTACTAGGCAGCCGTGGGGTAGATGTTTCCAATACAAGCAACACAAGAAACATATAATCTGCAAATTCCTCCCAACAGCAACATTATGGCACAGACTAGTGGTGGAAAGGTGTGATTATTATACGAGCATGCTGGAGTGAGAACTTGATCTTGTCTGAGAGCACGGCCTTACCCCAAGACCGTATGCTAAGACCAAGACCCACACCAAGACTTTGACAATACAGACAGACACTATGTTTATGTGGTCTCAAGACCATGAGATCAAGACTCCGTCTCTGAAGCGCATCCTGTGCTATTTATGCTGACTGTGCAGCACGAGTTTTATGTACCGATCAGTAGCTTTAAAAGTTGAGTCTCTCATTGTCTCTGCATTCTTTCCAATTGTCAGAATTTTGGCTCCAGGGGTTTAGCTTATACTCATTGGAAGAACTGCATTGAAGAGCACATTATGTTCCTGTATTGCAGATTCTAAAAGCAGTTCAACAATGATACCTGTGTGTGTATTGCATCATAATCCTGTTGAGAATAGCTGAAGCGAGAATAGCTGAATATTAGATTACATATGTGCCATTGTTAATAGGCTCTGCCTTGTTTGCAGTGGTGACTGTTTGCCCTCTCTCGCTGTGCAGAGCCTGTAGAGATGGTGTCCCTGATGTCTCTCTCTCCCCCTCTCTCTCTCTCTTTCCCTCCCTCCCTCCCTCCCTCTGTCTCTCTCCCTCCCTCTCTCTTCCCCCCCTCTCTCCCTCCCTCTCTCTCCCTCCCTCCCTCCCTCTCTCTCTCTCTCCCTCTCTCTCTCTCCCTCCCTCCCTCCCTCTCTCTCTCTCTCTCTCTCTCTCTCTCTCTCCCTCTCTGTCTCTCTCTCCCTCTCTCTCTCTCTCCTGCAGCCGGTGAAGCGGCAGGGCTTCCTGCGCAGCATCAGTATGCCAGTGGAGCACACACATCTCAGCTCTCCTCCCTGTGACCCCCGTGACCTCCGGCGAACTGCCTTACAGCGCCAGCCCTCCATCACACAGACCATCAAGAGGTACACACACACACTCACCCTCACACACTCACACACGCATACACACACACATGCACACACACATACACACACACACTCACACACACACACTCACACTCACACAGGCATACACATGCACACACACACACACACACACACACACACTCACACACACTCACAGACACACACACATACGCATGCACACACTTACACACACACATACACACATGCACACAGTCACACACACACACATATGCACACACGTACACACACACGCATGCACACACTCATTTATAGTGTGCATGCGTGTGTAAAACATATGCACATCTAGACTCACACAAGTAATTTGCTCCCAAATGTAATTTTTAATTTGACTGCAAAATGCATTCATTTACCAGCTACTTAGCCAAGCGCTTAGCAAACACCACCAGTGCCAGAGATAGGTTACCTTAGTCAGGTCAGTGCCACCATGAAGGTGCATGCCTCACAACCTACAAAACGTGTCCACACACATACACATTTCAGTGAGATAAGAGTGTTTTTTTCACCGTGAAAGACGCATGTTGTGTTGATATGTAAAGATTGCAGATGCATGCGTAAGCCTTGTGCTTCTCAGGCAGTGACACAATGTCGTCAGCAGGAGGCAGAAGTGTCAAATGTCTAAGCGTATTTTGCACGGACCACGAGTGAAAATACCATTGATATTAGTTGAAGCATATCCTCTTGCCCGCTATCACGTCGATCCGAAATGTCTGTCGTCATTGTCATCTTTAGTTTTGTCAGTGAAATCTCCAATGACAAGCACGGCTGGGGAGATGTTGTGGTGGTGTGTGTGTTTGTGTGTGTTGTACTGTTCTGTCTCGAGGTTCGTGTCTTCTCCTCGAGTGCCCGGCCAATGCCGCATGCCTGTAACTGAGTGGCGCTTTTATTTGACGCTTTTAGCACCAGTTTACCCAGCAGTTAAAGCTGGCCAGTGACAGGGCTGATTAATGGTTGCTGGTGCAGACTGTCTCCCCACTGTGGCTTCCCCCCTCTGATTGTTAATGATCTCAGGAGCTGTCTGGGACTGAATGCCTTGCTGTACGCCTGGATTGACCTGCACTGTTCTGTGGGCATGTTGCATGCGCCTGCCAGCCTGCCTGTGACTGTGTGCACACCCTGCACATTCAGCTGTACACTGCAAAAAACTAAATAAATAACAAGTATTTTCAACAGGTATCTTAGATACAAGTATCTTATATTGAGACTTAAGATCTTATTTCTTTTACTATTTTGCTAAAAAGACAATGAGGTAAGACCAGTTGACTCATTTCAAGATTTGTCAATGGGGTAAGAAGATTTTACTTGTCACGCAAACATTAACTTAAAACAAGAAAATAGTTTCTACTTGAGAGAAAGGAGTAAAGATCTTAAGCCTTATTACGAGTGTAAAACGCTTGTTGAGTCTTTTTTGCAGTGTACCAACTTGCTCTCACCTCTTTTTCAGCTGACCTCTCTTTTTTCTTCACTCTCTCCCTGTTTCCTGCTCTCTCCCTCCTTCCTTCCTTCCTTCATTCCATCCTGTCCCCTACCCTGTCCCCTACCCTGTCCCCTACCCTGACCCCTGCCCTGTCCCCTGCCCTGTCCCCTGCACTGCCCGTTTCCAGCAGCAAGAAGGTGCGCTTTGAGCGGATTAACACGGTGCCCATTAAAGGGCAGCGGGCTGGTCGCCGTGTGCCCCGGAGGCGCCGGTCCCTGTCCAAAATCTTCCTCAGGTACCGCGGGGGACACCCAAACCTCCTCTTACTAACGGGGAGGGAGGAACAAGGGGGAGGCACTGAACCCACGAAGCACTGCACCCAAAGAGTTACTGCCTGACCTCACCAGAGAATGTGCATTCACTCCACTGTACACCCCCAAAGTCACTTAGGTCCAGTGTTGTAAACAAAGAAGTTGTTCTAGAACAGTAGGAACCAACCCTCCTGTAGGTTTTGACTCCAATCCAGAGAAAGCGCACATCATTCAATAGCTAAAGATCTGCATTGAGCTGCTAAGTAGTCAGGTGTGCCAAATTAGGGTTGAAGTTAGAACATACAGCAGAGATACTCAATCTTACCTAGAAAGGGCCGGTGTAGGGGCAGGCTTTTGTTCCAATCAAACAGTTACATGCCTGATTCTACTAGTCAAGCTTCTTAGCAAAGAGCCTGCACCTGCACCGACCCTTTCTGGGAAAGATTGAGTAACCCTGACCTACAGGATGGTAGAGCGAGGAACAGGTTTGGTTACCACTATTCTAGAAGGAAAGTAAGTATATAGTCTTGACGTACATTTGTTGCAAAATTTCCACAAGAACTACTGTGAGTTGGAAGACTGTGGCTTCCCAAGTCTTTGTAAGAATCGCTTGGCCGTGTTGAAAATAATTTTGCCATGGCGCAAGCCACCCAGCAGCGCCGTTCTGAAGGACTCATCTTAATTGCGGCTGCGACCACACCTTTGGGCCTTTCTGTATGAGCACAGTGAGGAGTCACGTGGCCCGGCTCACAGGGGTTACGCTATTCTCCCACTCCCAGTGTGCAGAGACATCTGCGTCACTTCAAAGGCCCTTTTGAGGCCCCTTTTGTGGGAAGGCGTTGTATTCCCACGCAAGCGTTTGATCAGGAGAACATCAAAGCTCCAGCCCATTCGCCGGCCGATACACTGGAACAGAGAGCCCGCCGGCGTTTGGGGACCGCCACCCTCTGCTCGGCCGGCCGGCGCCGCTTTCCTGTTTCCAGCGGGTGGAGTTCCTGGCGGTGCGGCTAGCGTAGCGCGGGTGGAGTTCCTGGCAGTGCGGCTAGCGTAGCGTGCGGGTGGAGTTCCTGGCGGTGCGGCTAGCGTAGCATGGGTCGAGTTCCTGGCGGTGCGGCTAGCGTAGCGCGGGTGGAGTTCCTGGCAGTGCGGCTAGCGTAGCGCGCGGGTGGAGTTCCTGGCGGTGCGGCTAGCGTAGCGTGGGTCGAGTTCCTGGCGGTGCGGCTAGCGTAGCGCGGGTGGAGTTCCTGGCGGTGCGGCTAGCATAGCGTGCGGGTGGAGTTCCTGGCGGTGCGGCTAGCGTAGCGTGCGGGTGGAGTTCCTGGCAGTGCGGCTAGCGTAGCGCGGGTGGAGTTCCTGGCGGTGCGGCTAGCGTAGCGCGGGTGGAGTTCCTGGCGGTGCCGCTAGCGTAGCGCGCGGGTGGAGTTCCTGGCGGTGCCGCTAGCGTAGCGCGCGGGTGGAGTTCCTGGCGGTAGAGCGGCGCTCCAGGTGCCGGAGCAGCCGCGGTCCTATTTTTAGCAGCCGAGGTCGGGAGGATGGCCCGCTGGTGACGTGCCAGAGCCTGCGCGATCGTCAGGAATGTCAGCAATGCAAACACAGCGCCGTCGCAAACAAGGCTGACCCGGGAGCGCGACTGAGTGACCCGCCGTTTTCGGGGTCGTCCCCCCCCCGCGCCCCGTCCTGCGTTCGGGAGCCGGGGGTCCGCGCCGCACAGGTAAGGGGCCGGGGGACACGGGAGGCTCCCACGGGAACGGCGGGGAGCAGATGTTCCGCTGCGCGGGGCGCGACGCTCCAGGCTAGGGCTGGTTTCAGGAACACGCCCCTCGTCAGGAGTGGGCCCGATTGCCCTTTTGATCGGAGCTCTGCTGCTCCACTTTCATTTCAGCTCTGCTCTCTGTGTGCTCTGTGTGAGCTGCAAACACGTCTGTCTTAACAAGCGTTTTAGTCCTACAGTGCTCTTTGCGTGACAAGTTCTGTTTTCTTACCTCATTGGCAAATCTTGTAATGAGTTGAAATTTCTCACCCCCTTGGCAATATTTTAGCAAAAATAGTAATAGAAGTTAGATATAAGATTGGAATACTTATTGAGGTTGACTTATTCTTTGGTTTTTGTAGTGTGAGCTGGGTGTCTCCAGGGTTCTACCATACAGTAGTCCTGAAGCATTCTTCTGTAGACTGCAAGCCAATCAGCATTGCTTAATTATTCTTTATTGTATCATTGATTACCATTAAACTTTATCTTTAAATTATCTGGCTGATTGGATTTGATGGACGAAATCTTTATGGATACCAATCTCAGAATGATGTGGTAGATAAAATGCTATTAGGGCTGATATTTCCCATTTTTCTTCCCTTCTGTTACTGTGCAAAGCGTCTTTGGAACAGTCTGCTGTGAAAAGCACTGTACAAATAAAATTGAATTGAATTGAGATGAAATGAAGACTTGTGAAGGTCAGAGGTGTGCCTATCGTTGACTCGTGAGGTCGTCTGACTTGGCACAGCCTTCAGAATGTTCCGGCAGAGTAACTGTCAGGCTTACCAGGACAGTGACAGTGACACTCTGGCAGTCAGCATTACGGAGTGTCCCTGATATGGGCAGATAATCCACAGCTGGCTGTGCCAGGGGGCTGCCCACAGACAACCCACAGCTGGCTGCGCTGGGCTGCCCACAGATAACCCACAGCTGGCTGTGCTGGGCTGCCCACAGATAACCCACAGCTGGCTGTGCTGGGCTGCCCACAGATAACCCACAGCTGGCTGTGCGGGGGGGGGTGCCCGCTGACCTGTACCAGTCATACAGCAGCGTTCAGCGGCTCCCAGCCCTCTTGTGTGCTGGGACATGTCCGGGCACGTCCCCCCTCTCTCCGTGCGTGCTCCCGCTCTTTTCCCTTCCTCTCTCGTCCTGCCTGCCAGCTCTGTCACTGCGCGCTCTCCCCAAAACAGCTGCGCGGAGCAGAGAGGAGCGAGCGTGTCTAGAGACGAGGAGAGCGGAGAGATAGAGAGAGAGAGAGAGAGAGAGAGAGAGAGAGAGAGAGAGAGAGAGACACGCTCCCCTGCCGAGGCACGCGTGTGTGGAACAGGCTCGTGGAGCTCCCCTCGGGAGAGGAGGCTGCGTTTTTGGAACCGAGGTCCGAGGAATAGCGTTTGAAGGGACCGTCACTGCACCGGGACCGGGACCGGGACCGCGTCTCTCCTGATGGGGGTTCCCTCTTCCCGGGAGAGGGAAGCATGACCGTTTCGGCTCCCTGGGAAGAGCGGGATAGGTAAGGAGCGGTACAGGGGCAGGAAGGGGGGACATCCTCACGCGGACGCGTACGCCAGCCGCTCTGCGACTCGCCGCTTCCCTCTCCTTCCTCACGGAGCCCGCTCAAGTCCTTTGAAGTCTCCGCCGCGGACGGCTCACTGTCGGAGCGCTGCTTATTGTGGGAAAACGTGATGAATCGCGTTGTGCGTCTGACTCTGACTTGACTAGTAGCGCTTGTGCGTGTATGTGGGTCTTTGTAGCAGACTGTACTCTCTGCCTTTTTGTAACCGTGTGAAAGTCCTTGAATCACTTTGAGGGGAAAAAGTGATCGATATGAATGCTGCTGTGTTGAGCTACTCCACCTGGAGGAAATAGAAGGTAACCGATGTGTTTTCTGTGTGGGACGCCTCCACTGGCAGGAAGCGGTGATCTGTGGGGGTTTTTTCGGGCTGTGGGGAGGGGGGGGTTGTTGTAACAGTGGTGCCGGCATTTACTATCGATGCCATTCCGTCACAGGGCAGGCTGGGCTCATTGTCCGCTGTATTAATGCTACGCCATTCAGCGTAATCCAATTAGGGTCCGCCTCGCTCCTCTCCGCTCCGAACAATCCCGGCAGTGATTAACGCCGATGTGGCCAGCACGCCGTGTCGACCGCAGTGTTCAGAAGTGCGTGCGGACCCCGGGGAGACGCTCGGCCAAAAAACGCCTACCTCACATCCTGTGGTCCAGTTGCCATGCAACTTGCTTCGGAAAGAGCAGATCGAATGGGCAGCTTTGTTCGGGTGCTCTTAGCACATGCTGGGCAGAGTTAGTGTTAGTTTCTTCATCCGGTTGTTCATCTCCACCAGATACAGTGCTCTGTGGTCAGAATTGTACAACAGATGGACGACTTTGCTTCTTTTTGAGAATTCCCCTGTCAAGTGTTTCCTGTTTTTGGGCTGTCATATTAGTTATGGGGGCCCATGACAGAAACGCTGTTTGGAAATCCAAGTTAAAACTTTCAACAGTAGATAACAATGAACAATTCAGAGCTCCTCTTCCCCCTTGTGCCGCCATAAAAGGTCTCCCTCCGCCGGCCTCTCTGTAATGATGCGGTGGTGGACTCTGTTATTACTTAGTCCTCTCTTCTCTAAACATTTTGAATGTCCTCCCTGGCAGGCTCCCTTCCTCCTCCTAATCTATACAGTGTAGCCGCGTCACCCGTACACACACACTCATACTCAAACACACACACCCGCTTACACATACACAAACACACACACACACAACTGCTCATGCACACAAACACACACACACCCTTCTCACACAAACACAAACACTCACACACATACTCACATACACAAACACACAGCACCCACTCACACATACACAAACACACACACATACTCACATACACAAACACACAGCACCCACACACACACAAGCACTCAGCACCCAATCACACACACACACACACACACACACACCCTCTCCCACATACACAAACACACACATACTCACACACACAAACACACAGCACCCACTCTCACACACACACACACACACACACACACCCTCTCCCACATACACAAACACACACATACTCACACACACACACACACACACACACACACACACAAGCGCACGGCACCCGTCCAAGGCGGGGATGATGTACGGCCTCGCCATTCAAACAGAGAGAAAGGGCCGGCGACACTCCTGCGCAAAGACAGACATAAATAGACGCTGAAAGAGGATCTGTTCACAGAGCTGGGTCCACATGGAGAGTAGCAGGCAGGTAGTGACTCTTTCCCTGTGCTGTTCTTCATCTATGCTGCTGTGACGCACTTTTCCAATGCCCAGCACAGCTGCTCTGACTGGGCAACTCGTGTGAGGAACCTGATAATTATAGTGTAGTGGAGTTAATTTGCTTCAGTCTCATATTCATATTATTACTTTTTATTATTACTATGTTAATTTATCGTTGGTAAATACTATGACTTTGCATTAACTTTTTTACCAGTTGGATGTCATACTATCATTACAGCCTACTGAACTGCGTTGTACTGTTTTATATTTGAGATTTGGAGTTGTAGATTGAGAATGTATGATGCTACAGTCTGCTGTCACTAGTTTTCTAAGTAATTAGCAATACGTTGATTTGGAGTTGAGTGGCTAATTAATGTCCTTCAGGTTATGTGTGGAGAGGAGGCCATTTATCTGTGACTGGAGGTGAATTCATTGCCCTTTGATCCATACTTTTTACTCAGACACCATAGGTTAGGGGGATTTTGTGAACATACAACCTATCAGGTGTGACGTGTCTATCTGTGTATGTATGCGCATACACGTGCGTTTGTGTATATATGTGCACGTGAGTGTGTTAATGTGTGTGTGTGAGTACATGTGTGGGTGAGTGGTATCGACTGTGCGTACGCGTGTGTTTATGCCTATATGTGCACGGGAGTGTGTTGATGTGTGTGTGAGTACATGTGTGGATGAGCAGTTGGGACTGCGTATGCGTGTGTTTGTGGATACATGTGCGTATATGAGTGTGTTAATGTATGTGTGTGAGTACATGTGTGGGTAAGCAGTTGGGACTGCGTACGGGTGTGTTTGTGCGTATATGTGCGTATATGAGTGTGTTAATGTGTGTGTGAGTACATGTGTGGGTGAGCGGTTGGGACTCAGCGGTCGTGTGTTTGTGCGTATATGTGCGTATATGAGTGTGTTAATGTGTGTGTGAGTACATGTGTGGGTGAGCGGTTGGGACTGTGTACGCGTGTGTTCGTGCTTATATGTGCGTATATGAGTGTTAATGTGTGTGTGAGTACATGTGTGGGTGAGCGGTTGGGACTGTGTACGCGTGTGTTCGTGCTTATATGTGCGTATATGAGTGTGTTAATGTGTGTGTGTGAGTACATGTGTGGGTGAGCGGTTGGGACTCAGCGTTCGCGTGCTGACTGGGCTGTGGGGCTACGCAGGGGCACGGCGGACTGGTTCGGTGTCAGTAAGGACAGCGATGCCACACAGAAATGGCAGAGGAAGAGCCTGCGGCACTGCAGCCAGCGCTACGGCAAGCTGAAGCCCCAGGTCATCCGCGAGATGGACCTGCCCAGCCAGGACAACATCTCCCTCACCAGCACTGAGACGCCCCCGCCCCTCTACGTGCCCTCCTCCCAGCATGGCATGCAGAAGGTAGGGCTCAGGTCTTCTCCTTATCCTGCTAACCCTTCCATTCAACATGGCCCAAATAGAGCACTCCCCTGAGGTGAAATACACCTATGCCAGCTTGACCAGCTTGAAAAATTAGCCGGTCATAAGCTGGTCTAGCTGGGTATGAGCTGGTCAACCAGCATGGCCAAGCTGGGTATGAGCTGGTCAACCAGCATGGCCAAGCTGGGTATGAGCTGGTCAACCAGCATAGCCAAGCTGGGTATAAGCTGGTCTAGCTAGGTATGAGATGGTCAACCAGCATAGCCAAGCTGGGTATAAGCTGGTCTAGCTAGGTATGAGATGGTCAACCAGCTCGTGCTGGTAGACTGTCTGTACTGGTAGCTAGTCAATCAGCTACCAGCTGTTTCAAAACATAGCTTAAGCTGGTCAAAACATGTCAAGCTGCAAACTGGT